>NC_091386.1:1806559-1904059 GCF_038502225.1 Cherax quadricarinatus
GGAGGGAAAAAAAAAAAAATTGTAATAAAACACCAACTTTTAGGTGTATTTTCCTATAGTACTTATCGTTGTGTTCGTGGTCTCGTGACAAAATGAAAAATATATTACAGAAATAAAGATTTCGATTAGTTTCACAATGAAAACAACCTTGAAATTGAGCTCAAAGTAGCAGAAATGTTCAATTTTTACCAATGTTCAAAAGCAAATCACACCACACGTCCAATACACACCAACTCGGGAGTAATATAAATATCAGTGCGCTAGTGAAAGAACACCATTTTTACAATGCAGTACTCTGCATAACAGTAAATATTTTTTTATGAATAAAAAATCCAAATCAATAGTAACATAAGAGGGGCCTAGAGACATGAGATCAGAATCTCCACGACTACGGTGCTTCTGCTTCAGTCTCCCTACGATTCCTGTTGGGCAGGGGAACCTCTACCTGTTCGCACATGTTAAAATCAAACCAGCCACTGTTATAAATGATTCCACTAAACTATTACTTGCTGCCGCTATAAGGACCTGCCTACATCTCAAATTCACAGCGATCCACTCACTCAAGGACTCCTTTATTGTCGTCTGCACCGACAACAATGAAGCAGCTAAACTTATGGACGACACTGCAATGAATACATTACGAGAGACAATTCATCATATCACCGTCTCCCTCCTTGCTGGCGAAACGTTCAGTTTTTGTTAAACAATTGGATAATTACATCCATACCAACGGATGAACTGAAGACCTCTATCGAAGACCAAAACACCTGGGCCTCTGTAGACACCATCACACGAATTCCCAATGCCTCATCTATCAAAACCACCTTTTCAAACAGATATGGCTACCCAAGCACTCTAATGGACTAGCTATCTCATAACCACATACATCCACGCCACATTGAACCTGAACGTTTTGCCCATGTCTCTCCCTGTTGGAACTGTTACTCTTAACATTCAACCAAGGACTGTCCCATTAAAGACAGTTCTGTTCTACCTGTGGAAAAGAAGGTCATGACTTCAAAGCTGCACCACCACCAATGCCACTCCAACATGTCTTAACTGCAAGGGTACTAATCATACCCTTGCAGCTAAATGCCCACGACAGAAAGAAGTAATGTCAAAAAAAATTAAAGAAACCAAGAAGAATAGTCCCAAATCGCCGACATATGCCGCCATTTCAAAACTCCAGTCAGACACCACCAGAATTCTACAAGCCACACAGCTGTCATCTCTATCCAGCAATTCCCTGACACTGCTCCCTCTAAGGTGTTGTACTGCATGATGTATGCACACCTTGCAAATGCAACAAACCCAAGCACATTCAACATTACAATTAACGAACTATTCCGTCTTAACAACATGCCATCATTCAACTTTTCTGACTCGCCAACTTCACAAGACTTCAAGATTATCCCAAACATCGCTAACTTCACATCAAATCCTGACTGCCCCAAAAACTCCTGAACCACCCCCAGTGACCACTACCACCTCTCAACAACCACAAACAACCAGCCAGACCGCAAATACTCTAAACTCCCAGCCTCCTCTTGACACAATCACTGTAGAAACAATTGAACAAGAATTTTCTGACTAATCCCCCGACGAAGCAGATAGCGACGACTTTCTACACCTCTCCCTCGAATGGTGACACCATGACCTGCTCTGAACTCTACAAAGGCCTCGGTGATGGAACAGTCAAGTATGCCTGCGAATCACCTCTTCACTTCACACTCACGCAAGTTCTTGAGTTCATCAAGCCTCTTAGTTTCACTTTTTCCAACAAGACAATGCTATACCACCTCTCCAGGAGCAGCTTCAGGAAGTTTGCAAATGGCTCCACTGCAAACCTGCCTCCTCAACTACTAAAATAACCTCCCACATGTCTGCTGCCCTCTGATGGTCCTACCTGCCTGCCCTCTCCTGCGACCTGGAAACTTCCAGCTCTCGAGACTCAAAGACCTCACCTACCACAAGACTGTTGCATACACAGCTTACTCTCTTCCAGTTTTTTCTCCAAGTCTGTCCCACGATCGCCTTAGCTGCTGGGTCAAGCCCTGGCTCTATTTCTACGACTAAGAACACTCCTCTCCAGCGCTATTCTTCGTCTGTCCAGTCTTCCCCGCTCATCCCATTGGGATCTTACCTGCACTTGTTCATTCGTTCATGACTAATGAACAAAGGATATGTTATTTTAGTTCCAAGAATGTCTACATTGTTTATTCTGGACCCTATTTTGAAATTGGTATCTTTTTTAATTTGCATCAAATTGCCAATTTCTGACCACTTCATTGGGTAGTTCAAATCGGTAACTGGGCGGTTTCTTGTCCTCAATTGATGGAAAAAATGGAGTTCTAAAGAAATAGCTATGATTTTGGTCAACTGGAACAATTGAATTGGCCAAAAATAGGGCTCAAATTTTGCAAAATCACCGATGCGTATATGTCACTGAGACTGCTAACTTCGCGGGAGTGTAATTCCATGAATTATGGACCAAATTTCGTACTTTTGGTGTCATTACTACCGGGAAAAGATTCTCTATCATTTCATAAGAAATTTTTTTTTCCCAAAAATTTAAAACGTAGAGTGACAGTTTCAGAAAGGGGCTTGCAAAAGTCAAAGGGTTAATAGCACAATATTGGCTGATGGTAAAATAGGGCCAAAATAGGCTTTGGAAAGAGTTAACTGGGATGGATGCAGGATCATGTACCTCTGTCTTCTATGCACAGATTGGAATGAACTTGATGTGTAGTTTATCCTAACTAGGATTCTTCTCCGAGACTTTCCTGGCTAGCTTGATCTCAAAAACTTTATTCAATGGCCCACATGAATAAAAATACGATACCTGCAATGTGTTAGTAACTTATCAAATCAAAGTTTATTCTCTAAGGATTACAATGCCGGGTTTACAGATTTTGGTTATTGTATGGTTTACATGTACAAGTATTAAAATACTAATTACAGAGGGGGCCACTAGAACACCTAGTATGGCTAGGCCTTTCAGGCAAACTTACATTAATTCTTAACCCTAAATTATTACAAATTGTGGAGTAAGTCGACTAAATACAGGTCCTCCATCACAAATCCGGCATCATTGGGACCTGTAGTGTGCCGGATTACCGAGTTTGCCGAATTACAGAGTGGTTAGGTTAGAATACACTTAATAAAATTAACCAACTTGACTTACACAGTTCATTGAACATCAGCAAAAACCGAACATTTCCGCTACTTTGAGCTCAATTTCAAGGTACTTTTCGTTATGAAAGCAATCAAAATCATGTCTATTTCTGTAATATATCTTCCATTCTATCAAACAAGTCAAAAAATGAGAATACAACCATAAAAACCATACGAAAATATACTGCAAAGAGGCGGCTAATGGCTGAGAAGTAAACTCCCTTATTTATCGTCCGTCTTTTTTATTTTTGTACATTAAGAAGCATCTTTCCATCATACATTGCTCAAGTTTCAATGAGAGCCCAACAAACCGAGAAAAAAAAATATTTACCAAAAATCATATACGGCAAGCCCAAGCCAGGTACTGGAAATAAGTCACTGACTTTTCTGGGTTATCCTAGGTTCTCTATACATACACTGCTATGCATGATAATCTATGTAACTGTATTTGTGTATACCTGAATAAACTTATTTACTTCTAGTCTGTCAACTGAGTACAAGAACCCGCCCATTCACTTATTTCAACTACCCAATATAGTGGTCAGAAATTGGCAATTTGGCCGATTTCACCCAAATTTCAACAGATGCCAATTTCAAAATAGGGTCCAGAATAAACAATGCAGACATTCCTGGCACTAAAGTAACATTTTCTCTATTCATTAGTCACGGCTCCTGGCCCCTCTTATATTACTCTTGCTTACCATTTGGAGTTTTTATAAAAAAAAAAAAAAAATTTTTACTGTTATGCAGACTATTGCATTATTGTAATAATTGCATAAATGTCAATCCATTCTTGACTCCATACTGGATTTAGACTGGCCGGCGGACAGGTATTAGATGGCGACGTCATTTGTTTACTCTTGAGCTTCGCTAAAGAACAGAACATTTTCGCTACTGTGAGTGCACTTTCAAGGTACTTTTCGTCATGAAAGCAATCAAAATCATATCTATTTCTGTAATATATCTTTCATTCTATCAAATGAGACAGAAAAAATGAGAATATAACCATAACAACCATACAAAAATATACATTATACCGCTAAGTGGCCGCTAATGGCTGAGAAGTGAACTCTGCTATTTATGGTCTGATTTCTTTCAGTTTTGGTGTATGTGAAGAAGTATCTTTCCATCATACATTGCCCAAGTTTGAAGAACATAACCCAACAAACAACTGAGAAAATAATAATATCTATTTACTACACGTACATGTACAAGGTATACAGGCCTAGCGGTCCGAAAATAGGGGCGCATTCAATAATAGGGACACAGTTTGTCCGAAAAAATGGTCTTATTTTCGAAACGTTTGATATGTGATGCGTTCGATTTTTGAGGTTCCACTGTACTACTGTATAGAAAGGCACTTGTTATGCTGAGTATTTCAAGAAAATTAGGTCAGTGTCCCAGGATAACACCCACACTAGTCGACTAACCAGGTACCCATTTACTGATGGGTAAACAGACAACAGGTGTAAAGAAACACGCCTAATGTTTCTACCCTGACTGGGAATCGAATATTTACCAAAAATCATGTATGGCTAACCCAAGCCAGGTACTAAACATAAGCTACGTTGACTTTTTTGGGATTAAACTAGGTTCTCTACATATATGCTGCTGTGTGTTATAATCTATAGAGAAAATAACTTTTTTGTTTCATGTTTATGGTGGAGTACGAGTGTATATCATAGTTAGCCCTGTGCTACACTCTGTTTTCTCTAATATAAGCCCCCAAGACAAGGATAGGAGAATGGAATTTGTTTACCATATCCTCTTCCTAACTCTGTCAAACTGCTCGGTGTTATGCCAAATATTATTCATTCTGGAGTATTTAACATGTTTAATGTTATTTATATTGTTTCTTACGTCATATTAGATCAATTGTGATAGGCAAATAAGCTGTAGTGTTGATATTAGCGTAATAATAAAGCACATTCTCCCACTTCAAGAGACGGAGCTCATGGCAACCAACAGTGGCTTCAAAGCCACCTTATCTTTAATGGATAATGTACTGTGTAGGTGCTTTACATAATGAGAAGCATTTCTTTTATTCATTGGAACCATGGCTAGGGCTTTAGTAAGCAGGTTAAAATAATAAATGGAGAAAAAGAAATTGGAATGACTTATGCAGCAAGTAGCGCCACCAAACAGTACCAGCAGGTTGGTGTGGCGACCCTGGAAATTTGAAATTATGCTAGCCAAAATTAGTGCCGAATAACTGAAGGAACCGAATAACTGATTGCCGGATTTGTGACGGCGGACCTGTACTAGTTTGTGAGTTTAGCAATGTGAATGCTTTTGTTTTGGCACAATACATAGTTTCTATATTGGAGTATCACAGGCAAACTTGTGACTAGTTAGGAATCATTATTTTAAGATTAAGATACGTATTTCTGTGCTTATAGTCAAATGGGCGAGTGAGAGTGTGAACCACCAGGTGGTTTTTATGTAGTTAGTCGACAGGGTGTATCAGGGAGATAAGATGTTTTCTAACGGTAGTTTTGAAGGTGATGAATGTGTCTGCACTTCTAGAGTTTTCAGGTAGGGTGTTCCAGATTTTAGGGCCTTTGACATACGTTGAATTTTTGTAAAGGTTTAGTCGGACACGGGGAATGTCGTAGAGATGTTCGTGTCTGGTGTTATGCTTGTGGGTCCTGTCAACTATCAAGAAAGCATTTTAGGTCAACGTTAATATTGGATTTTAAGGTCCTGTATATGTAGACTGCACAGTAGTAAGTATGGATGTTCTGAACAGGGAGTAAGTTTAGATCTAAGAAGAGTGGGGGGGAGGGGGTGTTGCCAGGGATGGGATTTAGTGATTATTCTTACTGAGGGCCAAGGGTCCCTATATTCTTGAAGTTGCCCTAACTAGCATCAATATAAGACTGAAGTTTCTAGCTCCTGGAACTAATCACAGTATAATTCACTGAGCAATCTCATCTATTACATACTCTAGTGTGGGCACTTGACCTGCTCATAGTCCATAAACTAAATTACCCCCATGTTACCCCCCCCAATGTTTTCATTGGCCACTTAATTACCAAGTTGAATACTGTGAAATAACCTCACTGACTGGGTCTGGTGTAGAGACAAGTATCCTTGTACTCTGGGAATGTATCTATCATTGTTCCTGGCTGCCAGATGAATATTTTGCAGGCCGAGGTGAAGTTTGATGTTACCAACAATCACCTAGCAGTCTCTCTGCTCACCTTGTCTGCTAATAACAGGAGCCCATGTGCTCCACCAGCTAGCTACAGCTTCATGCTGAGTCATCAGCTACTCTTACTTCCTAATCTCATTATCTAACATCCTAAAATTAATGTCTCAGGCTACTTTATTAATCCTAATATTTAATGATTCAAGCCTTCCTAAATTCCTAAGGCCTAAATCTATCAAAATACAATGCCAAATTCATGGTTTTTTTAAGGTCCTCCTAGGGAGTTTAAGGAGCTTAAGGGTACCATATGACTCACACAATATAAACACTCAACTACATACAAGTCAATGGTTGAAATTCTGGGACTTGATAAATTTCCACACCCATATTGCATAACCCTGGCCCCCTGTACCTCAATGCACATGATAGGAAGTTTCTAATGTAGTTAAATATTAGCACTGAAGGTTGGAAGTAAATCAGAAGAGGCATTCACAAGTTATCACTCAATGCATAATCCAATTTCAATAAAACTAGGATACACAGTTCAAAATTAATTCAAACATTCCACTAACACCAACTTCGATGCCATACTGGAGGCATTCTATTGTGATCTTACAGTTTCAGTTTCCTACATTCTATTGGACTGTCCTGTCTATCAATGAGCACGCAGAATTTTCCTCCGTCACCGTTCTAATGCCCTTTATCTACCCTCCTTGCTGATGGCCCCACTTTTGACAAATACTCCCTCTTCGACTTTTTGACAACTGATTACACAAGCTTTGATAATCCTTCCTTTAGCACTCCTCACAGCCCCTCCTAACTTCACCTTCCTTGTCATCTGTATCCTTTGATCCTGCATCATTTCCTGTCCTCCAGCACTGCATGACCCTAGTAGGTTTAGCACTTTTTTGATTATAATTACTATCTAACAGATCAATATCTTGAACACTGACAAATTAAGTTTGCTGCTCAAACGTTGCATTATCAAGTTATCGGCATTTAAGGGATGAAGCAAATCAGATGAGGCACTGAGAAATTATCAAGAAAACTAGTACAGGAGGATGCCACTTACACAGCAGGTTAGATTCTGGGCTACTGCTGTAAAGTGAAACAGACTTTTTTCTTCCACTTTCAAATGCACATAAAAGCCTGTTAACATGTTTACACTATTGTATATTGAGCAATAGAGCTAGCTAAAAAAATGCACAAGATTTTCTTCAGACTTTCAACCCTGGAGGGTTAGCCACCCTGGATAACCCAAGAAAGGCAGTAAGTAAGCAGTGCATCAAGGGACTGTCTTATTTCCATTGGGTCCTCAATCTACCCATATCAGTCGACTAACACCCAGGTACCCACTTGCTAGGTGAACGGGAACAGTATCTGTAAGGAAACACCCGCAATGTTCTCACCCTTGCCAGGGATCAAAACACAGTGTGAGAAAAGAGCATTGCCTACCAGGCCATGGGACACACTAAAATATTTTTGTTCTTAGCTTGTAGTCAGTGGTCAATATATTTATTGTAGGAAGTCTGAATGAAGAATGGTTATAATTGAAAACTGCTGTATTAACCCTTTGAGGGTTTCGGCCGTACTAGTACGGCTTACGACCCAGGGTTTTTGACGTACTAGTATGCCTAAATTCTAGCGCCCTCAAATCTAGTGGGAGAAAGCTGGTAGGCCTACATATGAAACAATGGGTCTATGAGGTCAGTGTGCACAGTATAAAACAAATCCTGCAGCACAGTGCATAATGAGAAAAAAAAAACACAGTTTTTTTGGAATAAAACAGCGACTTTGCACTGTATTTTCGTATGGTATTTATTGTTGTATTCTAGTTTTCCTGGTCTCATTTTATAGAATGGAAGACATATTACAGAAATTGAGATGATTTTGACTGGTTTCACAATGAAAAGTACCTTGAAATTGAGCTCAAAGTAACACAAATGTTCGATTTTTACCAAAGTTCAAAAGTAAACAAATTTATTTATTTATTTGAACATGATACAGAGAAGTACAAGGGATACAGTTTTTAAAGTGCAGCTTGTCAAAGTCCCTTGTATGCAGAGTATTATGGGCAGGCTTAAAATTAACTTATCTATCTTATAAATTGTATATCTTAAATGTTTCTCACAATTATATCACATAAACGTTAAACCAAAGACTCAATCTAACTTTGCTATTATTTAAATACACTACCTAACAGAATACTCCATTCTACTGAATGTACAACAATGTATGCAACCATATGACCTGTCTTTGTAATACTCATTTGTGCTTTATAGTTATCTGTTTACAATAATGTTTTATCACTGATTATATCATTGCTTAGTTAATCTTAAGTTAATATTAAGCCAGCCCGTAATGCTATGCATACAAGTGGCTTTGGCATGCTGCTCTTACCTGTATTTTTTTGTACCTCTGTATGTATGTTCAAATTATAAAATAAATAAATAAATAAATAAATAAAAACTAAGCAATGATATTTATTTATTTATTTATTTATTTATAATTTGAGCACACATACAGAGGTACAAAAAAATACAGATAAGAGCAGCATGCCAAAGCCACTTATACTATGCATAGCATTACGGGCTGGCTTAAAATTAACTTAAGATTAACTAAGCAATGATGAAATCAGTGAAAAACATTAATGTAAACTGATTACTATAAAGCACAAGTGAGTATTACAAAGACAGGTCATATGGTTGCATGCATTGTTGTAAATTCAGTAGAATGGAGTATTCTGTTAGGTAGTGTATTTAAAAAATAATAAAGTTAGATTGGGTTTTAGGTTTAACATTTATGTGATATAATTGTGAGAAACATTTAAGATATACAATTTATAAGGTTCAGTTATTCAGTATTTATTTGGTTTTGGGTGAGTAAGTGATCTTTGAGAAGAGACTTGAATTTATAAACAGGTAGTGTTTCTTTTATATTTACAGGTAATGAATTCCAGATTTTAGGGCCTTTTATGTGCATTGAGTTTTTGCATAGCGTGAGATGGACACGAGGAATATCAAAGAGTGATCTGTGCCTTGTGTTATGGTCATGTGTTCTGTTGAGGTTGGCAAGGAGATGTTTGAGGGGAGGGTTAATATCAGAGTTGAGTGTTCTATGTATGTAATAGGTGCAGTAATAAGTATGGATGTTTTGTATGGTGAGTAGGTTGAGTGTATTGAATATTGGTGGAGTGTGCTGCCTGTAGTGAGAATTTGTTATCATTCTAACTGCAGCCTTTTGTTGGGTAATTAGTGGTCTGAGATGGTTACTTGTTGTTGAGCCCCATGCACAAATTCCATAGGTGAGATAGGGGTAAATAAGAGAGTGATATAGGGCCAGGAGGGCTGACTGTGGAGCATAGTACCGTATCTTCGATAGTATGCCTACAGTCTTGGAAATTTTCTTAGAAATTTGTTGTATATGTGTATGAAATTTGAGTCTATTATCAAGGTGGATTCCTAAGAATTTTCCCTCTGTTAGCTTTGTGATAGGTGATCCGTTTATCATTATGTTAAGAGGGACATCTGTAGCTCTGTTACCAAACTGAATGAAGTAGGTTTTGTCAATGTTTAGTGTAAGTTTGTTAGTACTCATCCAGGTAGATATTTTCTGTAATTCGGTATTTACAGTATTGGCTAGCGTGACTGGGCTCGGGTGGGAGAAGACGTATGTTGTGTCATCAGCAAATAGTGTGGGTTTGAGTAATTGCGAAGCATTTGGTAGGTCATTTATGTATAGGAGAAAGAGAAGAGGGCCAAGGACACTTCCCTGTGGGACACCAACTGTAATTGGTTGTGCAGAAGAGTTTGCCCCATTTGCGTACACATATTGGCTTCTGTTGCTGAGGTATGACTTGAGGTAGTTGAGGGAGTGCCCTCTTATACCATAGTGTGACAATTTTACGTGGAGCAAGTCATGGTCAACTGTATCAAAAGCTTTACGTAAGTCAATGAAGATCCCCAGTGGGACTTCTTTTTTCTCTATTGCAGTGTATATATGTTCTAGCATGTGTATAATAGCATCATTAGTATTTTTATTAGGCCTGAATCCAAATTGGCAGGGGTTGAGTATGTTTTGGGAGATAAGGTAGGAGTAGATTCGTTTATGAATTAATTTTTCGAAGATTTTTGAGAGAGGGTGTAAGCTGGATATTGGCCTATAGTTATTCAACTCTGTTTGGTCTCCTCCTCCTCTGTGGATCGGGGTGACCCTTGCTATTTTGAGTACTGTAGGGAAGGTGGAGGATTCAATGGATTTGTTAAAGTGTGTTGCAATGATTGGTGATAGCACTTGTGACACTTTTTTGTATATAAAGGGTGGTAAGGTATTTAAATCTCCTGCCTTGTTTTTTAGTGCGTTGATAATAAGGGAGACTTCGTATGGGTTAGTCGGAGCTAGGAACAGTGTGTTCGGGTAGTTGCCGGTGAGGTAGTCATTTGGTGGGGTATCTGAGCTTGGGATTTTATTGGCAAGGTTTTGTCCTATAGTGGAGAAGAAATCATTGAGTCTGTTTGCTGTTTCTGTTGGTGGGAGTTGGGGTTCATCTGATTTTGCTAATTTTATTTCGCTATTTCGTGATATCTTTTTTGTTCCCAGAATTTCTGATAGGGTTTTCCAGGTCTTTTTTATATCACCTCGTAAGTTGGATAATCTGTTCTCATAATACAATTTTTTTGCCCTTCTTATCAGGCTGGTTAGGATTGACGAGTAACGTTTTGTTTGGTCTCTGGTTATGTGACCCATTCTGTACTGTTTTTCATATTGGTGTTTTGTATTTATGGATTTGAGAATGCTGGGTGTTAGCCAGGGACTGTTCAGTCTCTTAGCTGTCATCTGCTTAGTTTTTTTAGGGCAGTGCTTGTTATAGAGGTATTGGGTCTGTTTTAGAAAATTATTAATACATTCGTCAATATCTGTATTGATTTCTAGTTCAGTGTGCCAGTCAATGTTTGCTACTGCTGTTGTGAAGTTATTAATGGCTGCCTCATTGTGAAGTCTGAAGGTGACTTTAGTAGTGTCTTGGGGTAATTTACCAAGAGTTGTTATGAGGAAAGTAGGGTAGTGGTCTGTGGTATTATCTGTAATTATGCCTGATTTTAAAGGGGATATGGTGTTGGTCCAGATGTGGTCAAGTAGGGAAACACTAGTCTCTGTAACTCTTGAAGGTTTTGTTACTGTTGGTAGCAACATACAGTTACTCATTGTGTTTGTGAATTCAGTAACGTGTGGGTCCTGGTCTTGCAGGAGATTTATATTGAAGTCACCTGAGAGTAGTAAGTGATCTTTGTTCATGCGTGCATCAGTTATCATACTTCCTAGGTTTTGACTAAATTGGCTAATGTTTGACTGTGGAACTCTGTAGATGTTTATCAATGTGAGAGGTTTTTGTAGGTATTTGGATTTGAATTTGGCTATTATATATTCCCCATGTTCATCTCTTGTGCAAGTATTAGTGATACATTCTAGTTGGTCTGAGTAGTATATGGCTGTGCCACCCCCTTGTTGGTCTGGCCTACAGTTGTGTATGGCTGTGTAACCAGGAATGGCATAGACATCTGTACTATCAGGCTTTAGCCAGGTTTCAGTTAGTGTAATGATGGACATATTGGCATGTAAGGAATTTAGTAATGCTATGAGGTCATCGTAATGCTTGCTTAAAGATCTGATATATTCAGTGGTACAAAAATTATTGTAAAACAGATAACAATTTAGTACAAATGAGTATTACAAAGACAGGTCATATGGTCATTTACTGTGTTGTTGTGTAATCACTAGAATGGAGTATTCTGTTAGGTAATGAAGTTAAATAGTAATAAAGTTTGATTAGGTCACAGGTTGACATTTATGAGATACAATGAGATACTATGAGATACAATTATTCAGTATTTATTTAGTTGTGAGTAAGTGATTTTTGAGCGTCCAAGCGTCCAATACACGTCAACTGGCGAGTCTAATATTCTTTCACAAGTGCGCCAATATTATTCATACCATTTTTTACACTAATGCAGTAGTCTGCATAACGGTAAATCTTCTATTTTTTGTGAGAATAAAAATTCAAAGTGGAAAACAAAAGAATGTGCCTTGAGACTTTACTAATGAACAGAGGAAATGTCATTTTACTGCCAGGAATGTCTGTTTATTCTGGACCCTATTCGGAAATTGGCATCTTTTGAAATTTGTGTGAAATTGGCAAAATTGCTAAATTCTGACCACTGTACTGGATAGTTGAAATTGATAAATGGGTGGTTTCTTGTACTCATTCGATAGAAAAAATAGAGTTCTAGCGAAATATTCATGTTTTTGTCGACTAGTACTGTGGAATTGGCCAAAAATGGGGCTCAAAGTGGGCAAAATCGCCGATCCGTAAACATCGCCGAGACCACTAACTTTGCGAGAGCATAATTCCGTACGTTTTCCATCAAATTTCAAACTTTTGGTGTCATTATGATCGGGAAAAGACACTATCTTTTCATAAGAGAAAATTATTTTTTTTTTTTTTAAATTTGGCCGACCCTGAGAACGAGTCTCAGAGAGGGCCTGTCGACCCTCAAAGGGTTAAACACTAAAGTGAAGCACTGTAAAGCAGGGTCTGCTTGTATTCCAATTTTCAAAAATTTCTTTCAAGAGGCAAATTAGCACCTACACAGGCCAAAATCAATCCAAAACCTCTACCATAATAAGTTTTATAATTTTGTGTACATAGCATATGAAGTTTTACAAATTAAATTTAATTAAATGAAAATTAACCAAATATTGTTTGGTAAGGGAACCCAGAAAATGCAATTACAGTGGAACCTCTACTTGCGAATTTAATCCGTTCCATGACCTTGCTCGCAACTGGATTTGCTCGTTTGCAGTCAATTTTCCTCATTTAAATTAATTGAAATGCAATTAATCCATTCCAGTGGAATTCTGTGCTTCAATAATTTTGCTAATATCAACTCTATGGCTTATTTATCTATCTCATTTCATCTAATGTGACAAACAATATAAATAACAGAAACCTGATATATACAGTGGACCCCCGGTTAACGATTTTAATCCGTGCAAGAGGGCTCATCGTTATGCGAAATAATCGTTATGCGAATGAATTTTCCCCATAAGAAATAATGGAAATCAAATTAATCCGTGCAAGACACCCAAAAGTACGAAAAAAATTTTTTTTTACCACATGAAATGTTAATTTTAATACACACAAACTGAAAAAGGCATGCACAATTAAATGACACTTACTTTTATTGAAGATCTGGTGATGATTGATGGGATGGGAGGAGGGGAGAGCATTATCTTCTTACTGTTTAGAAGGGGAATCCCCTTCCATTACGACTTGAGGTAGCAAGTCCTTTTCCGGGGTTACTTCCCTTCTTCTTTTAATGCCACTAGGACCAGCTTGAGAGTCACTGGACCTCTGTCGCACAACAAATCTGTCCATAGAGCTCTGTACCTCCCGTTCCTTTACGATTTGTCTAAAATGGGCCACAACATTGTCACTGAAATAGTCACCAGCACGGCTTGCAACAGCTGTGTCAGGGTGATTTTCATCTATAAAGGTTTGCAGTTCAACCCACTGTGCACACATTTCCTTAATCTTTGAAGTAGGCACAATGGATTCCACAACTGGCATAGGCTTCTCAGGGTTAGCCGCAAACCCTTCAAAATCTTTCTTAATTTCCATACTAATTCTCACCCTTTTTACCACAGGGTTGGCACTAGAAGCTTTCTTGGGGCCCATGGTCACTTATTTTCCAGAAACAGCACCGAAAACACTGTAATAATACGAAATATTCCGAGTGTATGCTTGGATGTTACCGCGGAGGCTGGCTGGTAAACAATGGGACGGCCGGCACATGTGAGGCTGGCTGAGGGCACATTGGACGCGTCTCGGACGAAAATCGGTAAGCGGGTTTTTAATCGGTATGCGCGGCAAAAATTTTGCGATAAAAGTAATCGGTATGCGGAAAAATCGCTATGTGATGCCATCGTTATGCGGGGGTCCACTGTACTCTAAAATGAATATATCATTCATGTAGTGGTATGGGCGGTGTCGGCGGTGGACGAGAGTTTGTCTGGAGACTGGGCAAAATACTTCATGAATAATTTCGCTAATATCATCTATACGGCTTATTTATCCATCACAGTTCATATAATATGACATAACAGACAATATAAATAACATAGAAACATGATATATACTCTAGAATGAATAAAATACGTCATTATGTAACAGGTGGAGGCGGCCACAACCGCTCCCTCTTCGTTGTGGTAAACACTGCCTTTTGAAGCCGTCTATTATAATTATTTTATGTAGTACATTATTATATATTATACATATTATATTATTGTATATTATAGTACTATTATTATTATACGTATTATACATATTAAAATTATTATTATACAAATAATTTGTATTTTTTCTCAAAAAATATAAGATTTACTGTTATTCCTTATTGCAATAATTGTATAAATAATGTCAACCCATTCACGACGGCATATTGGAAACATAGCCAAGCAATGAACCATTTCTATGTTGAGCTTAATTTCAAGGTACTTTTCATCGTGAAAGCAATCAAAATCATATCTATTTCTGTAATATATCTTCCATTCTATCAAATAAAACCAAAGAAACGAGAATACAAACATAAAAACCATTCGAAATTACCGCTATGGGGTGGCTAATTGCTGAGAAGTGAACTCCATTATTTATGGTTAGATTTCTTTCATTTTTAGTGTACGTTAAGAAGCATCTTTCCATCATACATTGCCCAAGTTTCAATAAGATAGTCCAACAAACAAATGAGATACAATTCTCGAGATCAAGAGCCCCTCGCCAGTGTCAAGGAACCTGCCTCGAGGGCTGCTCGCTTATGGAAATTTTGCTCGCATATGGAAGCAGAAAATCGACCCCATCGACTGCTCATATTTGGAAAAACTCGTACGTGGACATGCTCGCATGTAGAGGTTCCACTGTATTTTACAACTTACCTTTGCTATGCAAGTACCCTTGGAGGGCTGTACACCTTGCTGCTGTTTCAGTCTTAACATGGTAATGGAGGAGCACTATCGCAGACCTGTGCAGGGAACTGGAGCTGCCCATCACATGGAGTCCCAACCTTGTCTTCTTCCTTCACTACCTTGCTCGCAACTGCAAAATTAAAAAAAATATATGTATATATAACCACTCTTTGCATCTGAATGCCATGTTTAAAATACACATTAAATGAAGAATCAATAAACAATTTCAAAACTTAAAATCACAATACCTTTACAACCTCTCTCCCCCCCCCCGAAAAAAAAAATAAAAAAAAAGATATGCATATCTAAGTACAGTGGTACACAGAGTTTCGGCCATAATTCGTTCCACAAGGCTGTCCGAGTGCCGTTACCAAACGAATTTGTTTCCATAAGGAATAATGTAAATTAGATTAGTCTGTTTCAGACCCAAAATTACACTTACAAAAGCACTTATAATAATACCCTTACATAATTGTTCGAGTTGGGAGCTGTTCGAAACTGAGGGTACCACTGTATAAATAAACCTTAACCAATACGTAACGATCTGAATATACACAAATGTTTACCTAAACTTCTGAAGTATAATTAAAGGTTTGTATGAACTAGTGTAAACATGGGCCTGAATCTGTACCTATAACATCCACCACTAACCATCTGAATAATCATAAAAATCTACAAGAATGAATGAGCACTGCATCAAATTAAAGAGTGCACTACTTTAGCCACTCAACCAGACCCCAGATAAGTACATATGGATGCCTGACCTATGTGCTTCATCAGGAACTACCAAGAACTATGCTTTGTGTTGAAAGAGCCGAAAATGGTAGATTAGGGGCAGGTTTTCTTAGAGGAAAGGTAGTGTATTCACACTTGCCTCTTCCACCTTTCAAAGATGCCAGACACTCATCCCATCAGCCACAGAGGAGATTTCCAAGGTTTACAGAAAGCAAGTTGCAGAATAATATTGAATAGTAGTAGTCAGTTCAAAGCTGCATCTAATCATCAGCTAGCCAACTGCCACATTAACCACTTAGGAAACAATCTCATGAGCATAAAATGCCTAGGCTAGGCCCTTCACAACCTTAATTCACAGAAGCCACAAAACTCATAATAAATGTGCCACTACCATTCACAGGATGGATATGTTACGCACACACTAACCACTAATGTCCACAGGATGGATATGTTATACACAAACTAGCCACTACTGTCCATACCTGGAGGGGCTTCGGGAATAAATGCCCCCACAGATGGGTATGTTACAAACTAACCACTACCATCCACAGGACTGATATGTTACCCAAATGTTACCGAAATGCCTAGCCATGCTAAGCGTTCTAGTGGTACACTCTGTAATCACAATTTTACTACATGTAAACCAAACAATAACCAAATTTCTGTAAACTCAGCATTGTAATCCTTATAGAGAATAAACTTTGAATTTGAATTTGAACTAGCCACTACCGTCCATAGGATGGATATGCTGTGTACAATAAACTAGCCACTACCATCCACAGGATGGCCAAGTTGTACACAAACTAGCCAATTTGGTGGTAAAAATCTCACCCACAAATGCCCCCATCCTTACAAAGTTTAAGCTTACCCAACATACAAAACATTCACACTTATTTAAGAGGGCACTGGACAGGCACCTAAAGTCAGTACCTGACCAACCAGTCTGTGGTTCGTACGTCAGCTTGTGTGCAGCCAGTAGTAACAGCCTGGTTGACCAGACCCTGATCCACTGTGAGACCTCGTCTCAGACCGAGCCGCGGGGGCATTGACCCCCAAAACCCTCTCCAGGTAAACTCCAGGTATTACTATACATATTATATATACAGGGTATTAAATACTAATGTAAACCCTCTATAACTCTTCCCGGATATCTGTTAAAGAACTCGTAGGCATGATACAAGATACGAATACTTCACTGATATGTATGACTCGACCCCAGGGAAAAACTCAATTGCTATAAAAGGCCCCCAAAATTTGGAAAAATTACCCGAATAATCCAAAGGTTCTATCTCTGCCAACAGTTTTATAGATATTTAAAAAACCTCCTTGCCTTTGTGAAATTTATTACAGCAAAACTATGCCAACTAAATCTTTAATATTATGTATAATTATAACTAAGTGCTAAACCCACAAGGAACCAAATCTTGAAAGAGATTTGATTTTTATTCATTATTCATCCTGTAATTTTTTTTTTCTATCACCAGCCGGACTGTGGCTTGTACGTTGGTTTGCGTGCAGCCAGCAGCAACAGCCTGGTTGATCAGGCTCTGATCCACCAGGAGGCCTGGTCACAGACCGGGCCGCGGGGGCGTTGACCCCTGGAACTCACTCCAGGTAAACAACTCCAGGTAAACAACTCCAGGTAAACAACTCCAGGTAAACAACTCCAGGTAAACAACTCCAGGTAAACAACTCCAGGTAAACAACTCCAGGTAAACAACTCCAGGTAAACAACTCCAGGTAAACAACTCCAGGTAAAACTCCAGGTAAAACTCCAGGTAAAACTCCAGGTAAAACTCCAGGTTAAACTCCAGGTTAAACTCCAGGTTAAACTCCAGGTTAAACTCCAGGTTAAACTCCAGGTTAAACTCCAGGTTAAACTCCAGGTAAACTCCAGGTTAAACTCCAGGTAAACTCCAGGTAAACTCCAGGTTAAACTCCAGGTAAACTCCAGCTAAACAACTCCAGGTAAAACTCCAGGTTAAACTCCAGGTTAAACTCCAGGTTAAACTCCAGGTTAAACTCCAGGTTAAACTCCAGGTTAAACTCCAGGTTAAACTCCAGGTTAAACTCCAGGTTAAACTCCAGGTTAAACTCCAGGTTAAACTCCAGGTTAAACTCCAGGTTAAACTCCAGGTTAAACTCCAGGTTAAACTCCAGGTTAAACTCCAGGTTAAACTCCAGGTTAAACTCCAGGTTAAACTCCAGGTAAACTCCAGGTAAACTCCAGGTAAACTCCTGGTAAACTCCAGGTTAAACTCCAGGTAAACTCCAGGTTAAACTCCAGGTTAAACTCCAGGTTAAACTCCAGGTTAAACTCCAGGTTAAACTCCAGGTTAAACTCCAGGTTAAACTCCAGGTAAACTCCAGGTAAACTCCAGGTAAACTCCAGGTAAACTCCAGGTAAACTCCAGGTAAACTCCAGGTAAACTCCAGGTAAACTCCAGGTAAACTCCAGGTAAACTCCAGGTAATATGGGCACCAATTTTTTTTTTTAAGACAGTCATTTTACCAAGGAATTTACACAGTAGTAGTATTTATCACCTGTTTCATGTACACATGATCTCTAAAACAAACTATACAAGATCTCTAAAAAAAAATACAGCCTCTCCTCACTTAATGGAGTTTTGTTCATAATAACGCATTGGTAAACAAATTCGTCACTAAGTGAGGAACATACTATACTGGTAGTGGATTTATGTCATCCATCTTTGATATTGTTTACTGCCATCCTTACACAATTTATAACATGTTTAGTACATTTTTAAATGTTTATACAGTAGTTTACTGTAAGTATTGTAATAAACAGAATACATAGAGGAAATAAGCTCTAATATATGTACATTATTTAGGTATACATACTGGTCAGAAAGCCCGTCGTAAGTCCGAGTCTTTGGTAAACGAGTACGTCGCTAAGTGGAGAGAGGCTGTACTGTGAAAGATCTTTAAAAAATAAGAAAATACTTTGTAAGATTACTAAATAAAAAAAAAATTGCTACACAGTACTTTAAAAAATTACTATGCAAATTTTAATTTATCTTAAGTTTTGCCTGGAATATTTTATATCCCATGGGCTTCCAGATTATTTTTTTTATATACACAAAGTCCGAAATTAAGGTGAAGCAAATCCTGTTCCTCCCCATATAGCCTATAATGGCTCAATAATAATAATGTTTATTTCTACCAGTAGATGGTACAACTTATACAGACCATAGCTGACAACAATAGCTGACAACAAGGCTTATTCCTCTAAGAAAAAGGAGGAGTAGATGTAAAATAGAGAGACAGGCGCTCCCTTTACCGGCGACGGAGAAAAATAACAGAGCAGCTAAAAGAGGCCAATATATCTGAAATGCGTAGGGAGTCACTGGTCAGAGAAATAGCAAGCATTGAACTTAAGCTAAAGGAATCTTATACGAGTCAGGAATCGCGGGAAGAACTAAAAGCCATAAATGAAATCGAAAGAAACCCAAAGTATTTCTTTTCCAATGCCAAATCAAAGTCGAGAACAACATCCAGTATTGGGCCCCTACTTACACAAGATGGGTCCTACACAGATGACAGCAAGGAAATGAGTGAGCTACTCAAGTCCCAATATGACTCAGTTTTTAGCAAGCCGCTAACCAGACAGAGTCGAAGATCAAAATGAATTTTTTACGAGAGCCACAGAATTTGGTTAACACAAGCCTATCGGATGTTATCCTGATGCCAAATGACTTCGAACAGGTGATAAATGACATGCCCATGCACTCTGCCCCAGGGCCAGACTCGTGGAACTCCGTGTTCAAGAACTGCAAGAAGCCCCTATCACGAGCTTTTACCATCCTATGGAGAGGGAGCATGGACACGGGGGTCGTCCCACAGTTACTAAAAACAACAGACATAGCCCCACTCCACAAAGGTGGCAGTAAAGCAACAGCAAAGAACTAGAGACCGATAGCACTAACATCCCATATCATAAAAATCTTTGAAAGGGTCCTAAGAAGCAAGATCGCCACCCATCTAGAAACCCATCAATTACACAACCCAGGGCAACATGGGTTTAGAACAGGTCGCTCCTGTCTGTCTCAACTATTGGATCAATACGACAAGGTCCTAAATGCACTAGAAGACAAAAAGAATGCAGATGTAATATATACAGACTTTGCAAAAGCCTTCGACAAGTGTGACCATGGCGTAATAGCGCACAAAATGCGTGCTAAAGGAATAACAGGAAAAGTTGGTCGATGGATCTATAATTTCCTCACTAACAGAACACAGAGAGTAGTCGTCAACAGAGTAAAGTCCGAGGCAGCTACGGTGAAAAGCTCTGTTCCACAAGGCACAGTACTCGCTCCCATCTTGTTCCTCATCCTCATATCCGACATAGACAAGGATGTCAGCCACAGCACCGTGTCTTCCTTTGCAGATGACACCCGAATCTGCATGACAGTGTCTTCCATTGCAGACACTGCAAGGCTCCAGGCGGACATCAACCAAATCTTTCAGTGGTCTGCAGAAAACAATATGAAGTTTAACGATGAGAAATTTCAATTACTCAGATATGGTAAACACGAGGAAATTAAATCTTCATCAGAGTACAAAACAAATTCTGGCCACAAAATAGAGCGAAACACCAACGTCAAAGACCTGGGAGTGATCATGTCGGAGGATCTCACCTTCAAGGACCATAACATTGTATCAATCACATCTGCTAGAAAAATGACAGGATGGATAATGAGAACCTTCAAAACTAGGGAGGCCAAGCCCATGATGACACTCTTCAGGTCAATTGTTCTATCTAGGAGCACAGATCCAGTTCCCTAGATCAAGAGCCCCTGACCAGCATCAAAGAACCTACCTTGAGGGGATATTATAATAAAGAAGCGCTAAACCACAAGGGTTACACAGCGACACCTTTAAAAACTCCGGTTATAGAAATAATTATACTATATATGTACCTAACTAAATTATTATAATCAAAAATATAATTTAAACCTATCCTGTGGTAAGTTATTTTTATTATATAGATATTTGGTATTTGTGGGTTTTTTAATGTTAATTATTAAAAAAAATACCTGGAAGTTACATTTATAACAATTGTAATTAAGCGCTAAACCCGCAAGGGTCTTTGTTGATAAAAAGTTACGAATTATGTGAAATTATTCCTGCTTACTGATACGTCGGGGGGGGGGGGGTTACCACTGAAGGGCTCTTGATCCAGGGAGTTGGAGCTGCTCTTCCCCCTTGACTTAAACCTGACTGCCACCTCCCATAGGCTCCGTGAGGCCCCTACTGGTTTACCGCTTCATTAAAAATTCAACCCCCCCCCCGCGTTTAGCGCTTCCACAACCTATACGAGTTATACATCTATTGTGGAATAAGAGACATTCTGGTTTGATCCAAGGAAGAAGAGTGCAGTTCCTTGGATCAAGAGCCCTTTCACAGTCATCACATGACATACACAATACTCACCATAATTAGCAGTGGTCTTGACTGGGAGGCGCTAAACCTGTACGGGGACCACACACGACAGTTCTCAGATGATGTAGTAATATCTAGCAGGTTATGGAAGGTAAACCTGTAAGGGTACGAGGAGAAGCAAGAGCAACATCCTCCCCCTCTGAAGGTCACATTGACACTGAGAGTTTCTTCCTTTAACTGATGTTACTAAGACTGACAACACCTAGTGTCCACTCTCACCACCAGAGGCGCTCACCTCTACCTACCTGGAGAGAGTTCCGGGGGTCAACGCCCCCGCGGCCCGGTCTGTGACCAGGCCTCCTGGTGGATCAGAGCCTGATCAACCAGGCTGTTACTGCTGGCTGCACGCAAACCAACGTACGAGCCACAGCCCGGCTGGTCAGGAACCGACTTTAGGTGCTTGTCCAGTGCCAGCTTGAAGACTGCCAGGGGTCTGTTGGTAATCCCCCTTATGTGTGCTGGGAGGCAGTTGAACAGTCTCGGGCCCCTGACACTTATTGTATGGTCTCTTAACGTGCTAGTGACACCCCTGCTTTTCATTGGGGGGATGTTGCATCGTCTGCCAAGTCTTTTGCTTTCGTAGTGAGTGATTTTCGAGTGCAAGTTCGGTACTAGTCCCTCTAGGATTTTCCAGGTGTATATAATCATGTATCTCTCTCGCCTGCATTCCAGGGAATACAGGTTCAGGAACCTCAAGCGCTCCCAGTAATTGAGGTGTTTTATCTCCGTTATGCGCGCCGTGAAGGTTCTCCATACATTTTCTAGGTCAGCAATTTCACCTGCCTTGAAAGGTGCTGTTAGTGTGCAGCAATATTCCAGCCTAGATAGAACAAGTGACCTGAAGAGTGTCATCATGGGCTTGGCATCCCTAGTTTTGAAGGTTCTCATTATCCATCCTGTCATTTTTCTAGCAGATGCGATTGATGCAATGTTATGGTCCTTGAAGGTGAGATCCTCCGACATGATCACTCCCAGGTCTTTGACGTTGGTGTTTCTCTCAATTTTGTGGCCAGAATTTGTTTTGTACTCTGATGAAGATTTAATTTCCTCATGTTTACCATATCTGAGTAATTGAAATTTCTCATCGTTGAACTTCATATTGTTTTCTGCAGCCCATTGAAAGATTTGGTTGATGTCCGCCTGGAGCCTTGCAGTGTCTGTAGTGGAAGACACTGTCATGCAGATTCGGGTGTCATCTGCAAAGGAAGACACGGTGCTGTGGCTGACATCCTTGTCTATGTCCTTGTCTAGTGTCCACCCTCACCACCAGAGGCACTCACCTCTATCTAGTGTCCACCCTCACCACCAGAGGCACTCACCTCTACCTAGTGTCCACCCTCACCACCAGAGGCACTCACCTCTACCTAGTGTCCACCCTCACCACCAGAGGCACTCACCTCTACCTAGTGTCCACCCTCACCACCAGAGGCACTCACCTCTACCTAGTGTCCACCCTCACCACCAGAGGCACTCACATCCACCTAGTGTCCACCCTCACCACCAGAGGCGCTCACCTCTACCTAGTGTCCACCCTCACCACCAGAGGCACTCACCTCTACCTAGTGTCCACCCTCACCACCAGAGGCACTCACCTCTACCTAGTGTCCACCCTCACCACCAGAGGCGCTCACCTCTACCTAGTGTCCACCCTCACCACCAGAGGCACTCACCTCTACCTAGTGTCCACCCTCACCACCAGAGGCACTCACCTCTACCTAGTGTCCACCCTCACCACCAGAGGTGCTCACCTCTACCTAGTGTCCACCCTCACCACCAGAGGCGCTCACCTCTACCTAGTGTCCACCCTCACCACCAGAGGCACTCACCTCTACCTAGTGTCCACCCTCACCACCAGAGGCACTCACCTCTACCTAGTGTCCACCCTCACCACCAGAGGCGCTCACCTCTACCTAGTGTCCACCCTCACCACCAGAGGCACTCACCTCTACCTAGTGTCCACCCTCACCACCAGAGGTGCTCACCTCTACCTAGTGTCCACCCTCACCACCAGAGGCACTCACCTCTACCTAGTGTCCACTCTCACCACCAGAGGCACTCACCTCTACCTAGTGTCCACCCTCACCACCAGAGGCACTCACCTCTACCTAGTGTCCACCCTCACCACCAGAGGCACTCACCTCTACCTAGTGTCCACTCTCACCACCAGAGGCGCTCACCTCTACCTAGTGTCCACTCTCACCACCAGAGGCACTCACCTCTACCTAGTGTCCACTCTCACCACCAGAGGTGCTCACCTCTACCTAGTGTCCACTCTCACCACCAGAGGTGCTCACCTCTACCTAGTGTCCACTCTCACCACCAGAGGCGCTCACCTCTACCTAGTGTCCACTCTCACCACCAGAGGCGCTCACCTCTACCTAGTGTCCACTCTCACCACCAGAGGCGCTCACCTCTACCTAGTGTCCACCCTCACCACCAGAGGCGCTCACCTCTACCTAGTGTCCACCCTCACCACCAGAGGCACTCACCTCTACCTAGTGTCCATCCTCACCACAAGAGGCACTCACCTCTACCTAGTGTCCACTCTCACCACCAGAGGCACTCACCTCTACCTAGTGTCCACTCTCACCACCAGAGGCACTCACCTCTACCTAGTGTCCACTCTCACCACCAGAGGTGCTCACCTCTACCTAGTGTCCACCCTCACCACCAGAGGCGCTCACCTCTACCTAGTGTCCACTCTCACCACCAGAGGCGCTCACCTCTACCTAGTGTCCAATCTCACCACCAGAGGCGCTCACCTCTACCTACTGTCCACTCTCACCACCAGAGGCACTCACCTCTACCTAGTGTCCACTCTCACCACCAGAGGCACTCACCTCTACCTAGTGTCCACTCTCACCACCAGAGGTGCTCACCTCTACCTAGTGTCCACCCTCACCACCAGAGGCGCTCACCTCTACCTAGTGTCCACTCTCACCACCAGAGGCGCTCACCTCTACCTAGTGTCCAATCTCACCACCAGAGGCGCTCACCTCTACCTACTGTCCACTCTCACCACCAGAGGCGCTCACCTCTACCTAGTGTCCACCCTCACCACCAGAGGCGCTCACCTCTACCTAGTGTCCACTCTCACCACCAGAGGCGCTCACCTCTACCTAGTGTCCACCCTCACCACCAGAGGCACTCACCTCTACCTAGTGTCCACCCTCACCACCAGAGGCGCTCACCTCTACCTACTGTCCACCCTCACCACCAGAGGCACTCACCTCTACCTAGTGTCCACCCTCACCACCAGAGGCACTCACCTCTACC
Source organism: Cherax quadricarinatus (assembly GCF_038502225.1). Taxonomy (NCBI): domain Eukaryota; kingdom Metazoa; phylum Arthropoda; class Malacostraca; order Decapoda; family Parastacidae; genus Cherax; species Cherax quadricarinatus. The sequence goes on from NC_091386.1 coordinate 1,831,377, forward strand.
TAGTGTCCACTCTCACCACCAGAGGCACTCACCTCTACCTAGTGTCCACTCTCACCACCAGAGGCACTCACCTCTACCTAGTGTCCACTCTCACCACCAGAGGCGCTCACCTCTACCTAGTGTCCACCCTCACCACCAGAGGCGCTCACCTCTACCTAGTGTCCAATCTCACCACCAGAGGCGCTCACCTCTACCTAGTGTCCACCCTCACCACCAGAGGCACTCACCTCTACCTAGTGTCCACCCTCACCACCAGAGGCGCTCACCTCTACCTAGTGTCCACCCTCACCACCAGAGGCGCTCACTACCTAGTGTCCACCCTCACCACCAGAGGCGTTCACCTCTACCTAGTGTCCACCCTCACCACCAGAGGCACTCACCTCTACCTAGTGTCCACCCTCACCACCAGAGGCGCTCACCTCTACCTAGTGTCCACCCTCACCACCAGAGGCGCTCACCTCTACCTAGTGTCCACCCTCACCACCAGAGGCGCTCACCTCTACCTAGTGGCCAGTGTTGGCTGTACTCAAAGTGGCATTTGAGTTTGTTTCCTCAAAATTGTTACCATTATATATTTTATCATTAATAAAGTTGAGAAGTATTCTCCTGTTCAGTTTATGGCCCTTAAACGTTCTTATTGCTAAACATTTGTTACTGGTCATGTAGTAGTGACATAACTGGAGCTTATTCCCCCTCATCCCCCCACCCTTGATTATTATTATTATAATCAAGGGGGAAGCACTAAACCCGTAGGATTATACAGCGCCTATGGGGGGATGGAAGGCATTCAGGCTTAATTCAGGGAACTGGAGCACAGATCCAACTGGATCACAGATCCAATTCCCTAGATCAAGTGCCCCTCACCAGCGTCAAGGAGCCTTCCTTGAGGGGCCCCCACCCTTGAATCTCATGGGGGTGACACCAACTCTAGCGATGCCTCTGTCTAGTGCCCACCCCCAGAGGCACTCACCTTTATCTAGTGCCCACCCCCAGAGGCACTCACCTTTATCTAGTGCCCACCCCCAGAGGCACTCACCTTTATCTAGTGCCCACCCCCAGAGGCACTCACCTTTATCTAGTGCCCACCCCCAGAGGCACTCACCTTTATCTAGTGCCCACCCCCAGAGGCACTCGCCTTTATCTAGCACCCACCCCCAGAGGCACTCACCTTTATCTAGTGCCCACCCCCAGAGGCACTCACCTTTATCTAGTGCCCACGCCCAGAGGCACTCACCTTTATCTAGTGCCCACCCCCAGAGGCACTCACCTTTATCTAGTGCCCACACCCAGAGGCACTCACCTTTATCTAGTGCCCACCCCCAGAGGCACTCACCTTTATCTAGTGCCCACCCCCACCATCAGATGAGCTCACCTCTACCTACAGTGCTATTCATGTCATCATGCCGGGTGAGCACCCCGGCATAATGCTATGACGAAAATCAAAGCCTTACCATGATGGGGGGGGGGTCTTTTCGTCAGTGCATTATGCCGGGTAGCAGCCATTAGCATGACGTCATGGCCTGCTGCCACACTCCACAGTGACTCCTCGGTGCTCACATGGCTGCTGTGGTGAGAGGAAGTGTTACACTTTTGTCTCTCATCTGCCCCATCTTTTGTCCGGTGTTCCCTTTGGTTTTGGGGCTATATATGATTATGGGTAAAAGTCTTTAACACCTGAAACTATAGCTCAAATCATAGGACTTCACAAAGCTGGGCAACAGACAAAAGAAATAGTGGAGAATGTTGGCGCTTGTGAGCGTTCAGTGAGGAACTGGGTGCAGCGCTGAAACTGGTGGCGGTGTCGAGTTACTGTCTGCCAAACCTCAGCCTGGCCCCACGAAAAACCTTAACTGTGTTGAAGAAGCAGTTAGAGAGTACACCTAAGATAACTGCTGGAGAATTGAAAGAAAAGAATTCACATCTCTCAGAGGTGTCTGTAAGAACTGTTAACAAATGTGTGTCAGAACTGGGCTACAGTAGTTACCGCCAGGTTAAGAAACCAATCCTCTCCAAGACATAGAAGGAATGTAGGCAGGATTATACAAAGAAATATCTTCACTGGTATGTTCAACAGTGGTCTGAAGTACTTTGGATGAAGCAACGTTCACCGTCACCTGTAACCGTAGGGGACATGTCTACCGGCCCAGAGGTAGTCAGCTGCTAGACCCACGTTACACCTGTGGGACCACCAAACACCCAGACTCACTCGTGGTTTGGGGTTGTTTCAGTGCTCAGTGTTGGTGAACTCATTGTGCTTCCCAAAAATCAGGATATGAGCCAGTATAATTACCTGGTGTTGTGTAACAATTTACTTGAGGCGTTTGACAAGTGTGGGGCTACGGTTTTTATGCAGGATGGTGCACCGTGTCATACCGATCAAATCTGTAGTTCAGTGGCTTAAGGATTGTGAAGAGAGGTTCTTTAATGACTGGCCAGGCAATTCCCCAGACCTAAACCCTATTGAGAACCTCTGATCAATAGTTAAATGAAATTTACTGGGCAAGGATATCAGTTCCATCCTGCAGTTGGAGGCTGCTCTACACGAGGCATGGAATAATATACCTCCCCAAACCCTCAAGAATTTGTGCGAGTCTTCCAACATAGCTGAGGGACACGATTATGCATAAATGATGCAACACCAAGTATTAAAACTTCAGTAAGTGTGCAAATGTATATGTTATAATCTGTTATGGTATGTGTTTGTGTTTTAGTACGTGTGTGGGGGAGGGGCGGCTTAATGCGGTGACTAGCACTGTAGTGCCCACCTCCACCGCCAGAGGCACTTACCTTTATCTAGTGCCCATCCCCACTACCAGAGGCACTCACCTCTACCTAGTGTCCACCCTCACCACCAGAGGCACTCACCTCCACCATCTTCCCTATTACATTTATAAGGTAAAGGGGCATTAAACTCATATGTGGGTCACAGCGCCAGGGAATTATTATCAGGGGGAGCGCTAAACCCATTGAGATTATGCAGCGCCTGTAGGGGGGGGGAGGAATGAAAGGTATTCAGGCTCAATTCAGGGAATTGGATCACAGATCCAATTCCCTAGATCAAGAGCCCCTCACCAGCATCAAGGAACCTCCCTTGATGGGATCGCCTGGGGAGGATGGGAGGCATTCAGATTCAATCCAATTCCTTTTGATAATCAAAACTAAGTGCTAAACCCACAAGAGTAATATAGATCAAATACCTTAGATTAAGAGCCCCTCACCATGATTTTTTTTTGAGGTTATCCTAGGTAATTTACACAGGGTGACTCAGAGAGGAAACACATTGACCATCACTTGGTCAACTGCTGTTTTCCTACTGAACATGTAGAGGTTATACAGTGCCTAGGAAATAAGGGGTAATTAGATCTCATCCAAGGATGCCTTATCCAATTCTTGGATTAAGGTATCCACCTTTGAAGTGGCCAAAACCTCGGAATACATGCAGTTACCACTAACAAGTCTGACTGATCAGGTCGACAACCAGGAGTCCTGGTCTGAGGTTCAACTATAGAGACAACCCTATAACTATCTATAGGACTATAGAGATCATTCTGCATCTATAGGACTATAGAGATAATCCTATATGTATCTATAGGACTATAGAGATAATCCTGCATCTATAAGACTATAAAGATCATCCTACATCTATAGGACTAGAGATAATTCTGAATATAGAAGACTAGAGAGATATTCCTTCATCTATAGGTAGTATGTAAATGCAAAGGCACACATTTGTAGTCCTGTTTTGTAGAGATTACATATATCTCCGAAGTCAAGCAGGAAAAAAAAAACATTAGGCAATTTACACAATAGAGTAATACAATCTCAACAGACGAACACATTTTATTGTTTCGATACAATTTTAATTACTATGAAACAGACATTAACAGCATCATGTGTGTACTGTTATCATGTCCTGCTTACAATATAAAAAAGTTAAAAAGTATAAAAGTTTTTGTTCAGTGACTTACTATGATCAAAAACAAAAGCAAGAGAGCATTTCTCCTAATAAACGTAAAAGATAGATTAAAAAAACATGGTATATATATATATATATATATATATATATATATATATATATATATATATATATATATATATATATATATATATATATATATATATATATATATATATATATATATATATATATATATATATATATATATTATATATATATATATTATATATATATATATATATATATATATATATATATATATATATACAGTGGACCCTCGAATTTAGTCGTGCCTTTTCTGTATGCAAAACTATTTTTATCTATAAAATGTATTTTTTGTTAATATTTTTGGGTGTCTGGAATTATTTAATTGGATTTGCATTATTTCCTATGGGAAATATTAACAAAACATACATTTTATAGATAATAAAAATAGTTTTGCATACAGAAAAGGCATGACTAAATTTGAGGGTCCTCTGTATATATATAAAAAGAGGTATCTGGTAAAATTATAACCACAGAGTGGCACTGGTGTACACAGTAAAACCTAGCTTTTGTGGAGGTCACTACTGAACTGTTCAGAGTTCTAGATCTGACTCAACGTTTTAAGAAGCATCATCGTCTCAAGAGCAAGTTTTAAAGTCGATGCTCTATGGAAGTAGCTAAGGAGAGGTACATTATGAAACGGTAAAGTGACATGACTGGCTGATTTTTTTTCTAATCGAAGATGAGAGCATAATGCATGATAAATAATGAACAGGTGAGAGATAATCTACATGAACAGCTTCCTTCTCTTCCTAGAGCAAAGGCCTTTGCCACTAAATTATAATATGATATAAAGCCTATTCATGACTTTTAAAACCTATATAATGTGTTATAATTTATAAGCCCTTTCCGCTATGAGAGATTGAGACACAGTACCAGGGCCAGTGTGTGTGTGTCATACCTGACTAGCTGTGTGTGTCCAAACACTTACATGTTCTATAGTTTATTGAATTATTCATGAAAGCCAAATGATAGTGCAATCCATGTGGAGATATTCATGTTTAAGGGCTGCAGTCAATGGTCTAATAATGCCTGCCAACTAGAATTGCCTTCATATGTTTAGTATAGGTATGGCTGTGTGTGTGTGTGTATCATAGTGCCAAGCCAGGAAACATAATATGACAGATCACACTATGTTTCATACTACTAGCAGCGACTGTTGAGATTCAGGTAGGGCAGCCGAAGTACAATCACACATTCATGACGGTGTTAACCAGTGGGAGCTCAAAAAAAACAACACGCATTACAAAACCATCTTTACCAAGCCAAGGTTTCACTCACTTGACAGTGAGAAATTCTTCCAATAAAAGCTTCTCTAACTTGTGTCTTTTTTTTATTCAATATTGTCTACAGTACACTATTCAGATCTAGTAGGCATTTACTAGAGAAAAATGCCCTGCCTTTTTATGTAACTGAAATCTTTGAACAAATTATTTATGATATATGGGGCAGTAATCAGTGACTGGTGACCAATATTTACAGCTCATCACTATATATTAACAATGGCCATTTCCTATGTGGCTAAAAAATGAAGAAATATATTCACCATCATTCAATCAACTGTACTCACTTATTTGTTCAATCAACCACTACCCACTTATTTGCACTCACCTATTTGTGGCTGTAGGGGTCCAGTTTCAGCTCTTGGCTTCACCTCTAAACTTGCTGCTTGCCAGTCACTCTCTTATAACCTCATGGGCCCCATCATAACTACTCTTGAAACAATGTATGGAATTTGTGCCCACTACTTATCAAGATCATTCCATTTCCTGACCACTTTGACTGAAGAAACACTTCCTAACATTCCTGTGGATCATCTGTGACTAACTTCCAGTTATCTCTGAGTACTTGCGTCTAAGTTAATCTCAAACAGCTTGTCTCTGTCCTCCCTATCAATTCCTCTGAGCATTTTATATGTTATTATGTCTGTCCTAGTTATTTTGTCCTCTAAAGTCATCACAATTCAAGTGACCTTGTAGCTTGTACTGTTACATTTTTCTGCACTTTCTCCAGTTTCTAAACTTTTTTTTTCAGGCGTGGGTTCCATACTGCATAATCCAAGATGGAGTTGAGATTTGTATAGAGTCCAAAATGACCGAGATTCTTGAAGGTTAATCTTGGATTTGCCAAATGAACACTGACTGCAGGTGTTATCTGGCCTTATACTGGGCACTGTGCTCACCCAGAGGTCTTTCTCTCGGAGTGAAGTCTGCAGTCTCTGACCCCTGAGTCCATAATCCATGTTTGATCTTCTTGCCCCTTCCACAATTTCCATTACCTTGCACTTCCTGGGGAGTTGAATTCTGGCAACCATGTATTGGACCAATCTTGCAATTTGTTCAGATGTATTTGGAGCCTTTCCATCCTCATCTGTTTTTATTCTCATTAGTTTTACATCAGCAGCACAAAGGGATTCATCTAACTAAGTTACATTTAGAACATTATTCACATTAACTAGAGAGTACTGGTCTCAATACTGGTCTGAGTACTGGTCTGTATACCCTGGCTTGGCTCCACGACACTGACTTATACAACCGTCTGCTCATATACTGCGATTACAATTTAATCAATTATCAAGAAAAATAAATGAACTTCTCCAGATCACTTTTTATACATCTTTGTATTTGATGCTTCTTGTTTTTGGTCAAAACGAAAATCCTCAGCGAGCCGTCAAATTTTAATTTTACACGAGGAAATTGTATAAGCCTAGAAAGTGATGTATTTAAATACTCTACTTACCCCATGCACATTATTGTCAACTTTCAGTGTTTAAAATATGCATGCTCTTGAGGTAAGGGATTAAAAATGACACAAAATGAACCTGACATAGATTAACGTGTTACGTCATGTACTGTTGTCAGCTATCATCTAAAATCAAAATAAAAACTGAAATAATGGGGTTCCCATAAAATAAAAAAAAAAAATATGGAAATGTTACAAATTTTGCACCTAAATATTTATTTTAATATATAAATATTAAAATCTTCCCTCGAAAATTCAGACACGAAGGTTATTTTTGAAGTGAGCACCAATGAAAAAGAATGCTAGTGAGCATGTGTGTGCATACACCTGCATGTATATGCGTACAAGTGTGCTCATGCACCTGAATCCATATGCAAACTAGTGCAAGCCTGCATGTATACATGTGCACTTACAGCTAGGTCTCAATTAGTGCGACTAATGACTCCTGTGGAATGATCACATTATTCAAATTCTCACTACTTGAATTATATGTAATTTTTGCACACAGTTTGAAGAGTTTGGGGAAAACTAGCATTAATTAATTTCACACTAAATCAGAATTTGCACTTATCAAGACCTGGCTGGACCTACTCATGATTACCCATTTATAATTACAGGAGTAGATCTACATTCATAGTGTCTCTTCTTTCAATTACAGATCATAAATAGTTTACAATTTACAACTGCCTCAATACTCATGATAAAATAATTCAAAATTGGAACACCAAAAGTGAGATTCTAATCCTGTAACTACAATGATGCATATGCGTATGCATGTAATAACTATTTACTAAATACACGAGTTTGTAAAATAGTGAGTTGTTGTTTCTTGGCCTTGACTCTGATCCACCAGGAGGCCTGGTCTCAGACCGGGCCGCGGGGGCGTTGACCCCCGGAACTCTCTCCAGGTAAACTCCAGGTAAACTCTTGTGGGTTACGTCTATCACATTAAAAGGTTAACATTTGAACCTTTATGGAATTATTTTTTACAATGTTGTCGTCTAACTCATTTCACTTCACTGCCAGTGTTTCACTGAAGGAGTGTTCTCTGATGTGTCTCTGACTCAACTAGATGTGTACACAAATTACTCGCACATAGGAGAAAGGAGCTTATGATGAGGTTTCGGTCCGACTTGAACCATTTACAATCAGTGTTCTCTGTCTCTCTGACCCAGCTACAGTAAGTCCTCAACTTACAAACACATTGGCGACCTCCTGAATTGTGTATAATATTCATAATACAGAAGTCTTCAACTTACGAACAAGTTAGGGACCTTCTGTATTGTGTATAATGATGTTACACACAATACAGAAAATTCTCAGCATGTAAGTTGAGGACTTACTGTAGATGTACAAGCCGTGTTCTCTGACATCCGAGTCAACCAGTTACATAGTTTCCATTCATGCTCCTTGTCCTAGATTCTCTCCTGGTAGAGGATGTCGTGGTTTATCTTTTAAATGCCCCAGAATATTTTGTATGTCATAATCATATCACCTACCAGAATGTATAATTACCTATTTGTGATTACAGAGTAAAAAACTGAGATTTTGGTAAAAAAAATAGTTAAATGATATACAAAATCCTCTGCCCATCAATTTCCTAAATTTTATTAATTTGAAAATACTTTGCAAATTTGTTTTTACATCACTTCTTTGGCAACTGAAGATTTTCACCTCCACGTCACTAGATTAAAAAAATTTTAAAGTTTCCTTCCTTAAAATGTTGCATAAATTTACTAGTGGTTTTCAAATCATTTTTCACTGAAAATAAAATCAATTTAGCATTTTTAATATTTATGTATCATTTCTTTGTTTTACAATCCATTTTATCGGAAGTTTTTTATTTTTTTCCATTTACATGCCTTTAATGTACCAATTATAATCAAAAAAGAAAACGTAAACCTAGTCAAGGGAAGATTATTATTATAATAATAAAAAGAGAAGTGATCTATACTCATGGTAACCCAGAGTCTGTGTTTAGTGTCACCGTTTTTGTTTATGGTTGCTTTAGCACTTCCTCCTCTTGCTTTTCATCGCAGCAGTTGTATAGCAAGTTTATTTAGGTACAGGCACACAGACGTACAATTATCATACATGGAAACATACGCTTAACAATTCGCAAATGGGCAGAATTACTGACAAACATTATCTCAGTCCACAGCAGGATACAAACTTGCGCACTCTGCATCAGAGTACGCCGTACTTCCTCCATACAGATGTGGAGTTAAAGTAATGAGTACTCTGATGAAGAGTACACAGGGTCAACTTTTGCTGTGGACCGAGAGATAATATTTGTAATGGTAAGGTGTGTAAATTACGTAGGATAACCCAAAAAAGTCAAAGTGACTTATTTCCATTATGTATAAAACTTGCTGGGTGTTGACATCCAGATGCTGAGTGAGTGTAAGTATAAGTATGAAATGTGTACTGATGATGAGAATTATGCACCGGCAAGGAATAACAAGGTTCATAACACAGTAAGGAAAGCAATGAGAAGTCGCTCGAGTATTAAATTATGATTTAAACAGTCTATAAAGCAAAATAAAAAAAACGGCAATTTCTAATTTAGTCTACTTATGTCATGTTTCAGGTCTGTCAGTCAGCACCTACACATTGAAAAAGAAAAATGTGTTATCACTATAAAAACATTACACTTCATATACTTATTTGTGACCCCCCCCTCTCTCTCTCTCAAATTAAATGTGTGTTATTCTCTACAAAAAGGAAAATCCCACTTATGGTAAGTATGTACAGCCAGAAACTCTGTATTCTTTGGAGAAATGTATGAAGAACGAGCAAGGGCAGTCTCCGGACCTCAGAGCTCCTTGTCCCAGATTAATAAATTGTTTTAATATTGCTTAAAACCCTAAATTACAGTTCTGTGCAATACCTCTCCCCACAAAAAAAAAAAAATCAAAATATATTAAAAAAAAAATTTAAATTTGACAACACGACATTTGTTCAGGACAAGAAGCTGTGAGGTTGTTTACCGAGTAGGTAGCTACTGCCTCCCAGGATAAATGTTGCTTGGACTATTGGAATCTGTAGGCACAGATTACTTGGTGAAGAATGAACCTAACTTCTAATGACTTTTGTTTTGAGGGATACAACAATTAATTTTTGCATCTGCACAAAAATCTTTACTGTATATATACCTTCAAATAAATGGTTAGAATCCAATAGAAACTCTGGGGTGGAGACCCTGTTCTTAGACTATGGTGCAAGGTAATCTTCCCTAACACCAAGTCCTTTAATATTTGTATCCATTGCCATTGTAGCCATTCTACCTAACATTAATCATGAAAATGATTATCATTTGTGGTGACTCCTACTCTGGTTACAATATTCTCAATGTACAAACAATGACAGCTTTGGTAATAATGACTTAAATGTATCTATAAATGTACTGTACACAGTCTAAGGAAGAGAAAGAAACATGCAATTTAAAGCACTGGCTTCTTTGTTCCTGTCTGGTAAAAAATAACTATAACTCACACTAACTTTAGGAATTGCACAAGTGACAATAAACATAGAAGACTCCTAAACACCAGTGTGAGCTACAAGGAAAAATATCCTTTACCAAAGCATGTATATGCCTCAGGAATAGCAACTACCACCTCACACATCTTGCTTCAAGAAGCTATGTGGTAAATGCCGTTAAGTTTAACATATCTTAGGAATGAAGACGAAAACACAAGTTGCAGAACAAGCTTTGGTGGGGGTAGTGTTTCACTGTGTAGAGCTTTGGCAAGACTTAAGAAAGCTCTACATAGAGTGAAATGTTTCAGTAAAAGCTCGTCTTGTAATTTGTTTCTTTGTCTTCATGCTTGTCGGCAATGCACCGTTCCATCTATGTGCCGGGTATTTCCCATTTCATCCACGTCTCGGGTATTTCCCGTTCCATCCACATCTCGGGTATTTCCCATTTCATCCACGTCTCGGGTATTTCCCGTTCCATCCACGTCTCAGGTATTTCCACCAGAAACATCATGTTCCAACATTTTCTTCTTGGACAGTTAATTTCTGTTCAATGATGACTATGATGAGCCACATATTTTTATATATTTAGAATTTACAGATTTACATTCAAAGTGTGTTGATCACTGCAATAAATACCCATCACATAAAACTAGAACATTGCTGTAATGAACTTAGTTTACTATACAATGCAGTCTTACTAATAGGTTAAGGAAGACTTGCAGTTATAAATATATGGATTACATGGACCCCTGGGAGATTCTCCCAACTTTACAAATTCTGATCATGTGAGACAACATGCATTTTAAGAAGATAGGAAAGGCGACAGACAACTCACTGATCTAACACCAGCTTCACTTGAAGCCATTGCTAGTACCTGACAGTAAATTTTACCACAAGTCTGGACTGCATTACCATATAAAATATATAAAGAGGAAAAGCTTCTCATTTTGGTGTGTTGCAATTTACATACTCACATCATCTAACACATTTCTTGCAAATTTCCTTTCGAGTCATTACCTTCTTCAATACACAGACTTTTCTATCAAGGACAATACAACTTCAGGCATTAGATGTGCAGAACTGCTGTTAACAGTGACAAATCTCACACTAAATGCTGAATTACTGAAGCCTAATGCAACTAGTTCATGACCTTACCATGGTCTCGTTCAATAATATTAAGAAAGTACTCTTTTAAATATATTCACTGCTTGAAAAAAATATTTTTCCTGCTATAGTAATTAGGTTCTGGGTGTTGCCGAAGGAAAGCTCTTCAGTAGTTCTCTGCATTAATTACCAACTTCTCCGTTGGACCTCTACCTGACTTGACCAACTCATGAACCCACAAGGTCACATAAACTCACAAATATTATGAGTCCATTCACTCTACAGTTGAAACCTTCCAAGAAGTACTCACTTCATTAGAAATTACTGTTATTCAATAATGTTATCAGTGTGTACAATAATTTTGAATACATATGTAAATTTCTAATATGTCAAACCCTATATGCACTAGTGATAAATAAAATTTTTGCCTAATTTCATTTGTTTCAAGTGAACGCTGAGAGAGTATTGACGGGTATGTTTTTTATGTAATAACTGAGATTAGGCCTCCCATCACTCTAATAAACTTGGTTATATATCAGATCTATAAACTGCTCTTTGAATTCCTTGTTTGTACTGAAATGACAGACAAATATTAGATCACACCCACAAAACAGTTATGTGAATACAAAATCTTCAGGTAAACTTATTTAGACAGATGAAGCATTTGTACGCACTAACTTCTTGTGCAAATTAAACCTTACTTTAATTTATCAATGCATTACTTTTGAATTAGATTTATTTCTCTACTGTTATATTATTTTTGAAGCAATTGTAAGTAAATTATTTTTTTTAGCTTATGGATGCTAAACTTTAGAAAAAAAAGTCCATGATTTCAAGCTGGAATTAAAAATATATTTATCCCTTCTTTGTATTACACAAAATGAAGATAACTGTTAGCAATGAGGATGAGAACATCATCGGTTCTTCGTATGCGACAATTTTTGGTAACTATTAAATGATCGTGCCTAATATTTATGCAGTGAAAAGCTCATGTTGCTACTCCTAAAATGTACGTTCTCTTCTTACATTAGAATGGAATGCTTAGCAAAGGGTGAATTTCCCAAGTTGAAAAACATGTACAGTGGACCCCCGCTTTACGATCACCTCCCAATGCGACCAATTATGTAAGTGTTTTTATGTAAGTGCGTTTGCACGTGTATGTTTGGGGGTCTGAAATGGACTAATCTAATTCACAATATTCCTTATGGGAACAAATTCGTTCAGTACTGGCACCTGAACATACTTCTGGAATGAAATAATATCGTAAACCGGGGGTCCACTGTACTTTTCCTAGCCTGAGCCACACCTAAACCAGTCATAAATGTACTGTAATTTAAATAGCATTACTGCACCATAATAATGGAAATCCCATAACCTCAACTCTAATAAGACCTAAAATTTTGCAGATGTTTATAAGTAAAAAACATTATCCTTATCAACCCCCAGATGCTTTTAAGAGAACACTAAATAACATAATCATTTAATCATATATTTCCATGGACAAATATATTTTACCACATGCAAGGAGGTCATCTTTCAACAAACCGGTTGCATCCCACCAAGGCAGGGTGACCCAAAAAGAAAAACGCAAGTTTTTCCTTTTAAATTTAGTAATATATACAGCAGAAGGTGTTACTAGCCCCTTGTGCCTATGCAAGTACATATGCATTTATATTAATACACTGTACACTGTCAAAAGATATAGATAGGCAAGTCCCCTTTTCCTTACCTTTGCATGCACACACACATATACACACAGACATGAACACACACATGAACATAGTAGCTATGAATATACACATGCACATAATGATGACCCTACTCTTCCCCACCCACACAGACACTCTTCAAGATACTGTACTCCAAGACATATTGAAGGCCAATCCTAGAGTGTGCAGCACCAACACGGAGCCCCTAAACAGTCAAGATGAAAAAGTTTGAAAAAGTTCAGAGGTTTGTCAAAAGACTTGTACTGGAGCCAAAAGACATGTACTACATGGAAAGGCTAAAAGATGGCAGAATTACTGACAAAATGTTAGGTAAAAAGGACACAAGCGCAACTAATGTGACATTTTATTGTAGCAATGTTATGCTCTCCAGGAGCTTTGTAAAGCTGTTAATGGCTTGATAAAGCTCCTGGAGAAACGTTGCCACAATAAAATATCACAGTAGTTGCACTGTGTCCTCCTGCCTAACAAGGCTGAAAGAGCTGAACCTCATCACTGCAGGAGAGTGGGATTAGGGGAGTGATACATTCACAACATGCAAGATACTCACTCAGGTGTACTCACAGGGATAACACAATATTTAACAGAGAAGAGAAAAGAACAAAAAGGAACAGATGAAAGGCAAACAACCAAATGAGCCACAGGCATATTACGAAATAACTTTTCAGCATAGCTGTGAACAAGTGGAATGAGCTTAGTGAATAGGTAATCGAGTGTGATGTATGCCAGCATAGTGTAGCCTATCCTAGGTCACTTTATACAACATGCTACTGTAGCCAGTGACAGCATTGCCAGGGTGTCAATTGGTAGTTGAACTATCAAACACATGCCAACAAGCAGCTGAATTACCTATGTTCAAATAAACTATGTTGTATTATATGAATTTTAAGCTTTTTCAATACAAGTATTGTTTCTTGTGAAGGGATGAGTGCTCATCCCTGGCATACTGGCAGTCATTACTTTGATGCAAACTCCATACGTGGATTTGTAAGAAAATATTATACGAGTCCATGAGGACATAAACCTACTGTGACAACTGAGTGAAGATTTCAGAGACAGTGCCAAGAAATGCTCAATGCCTGTAGGTACAACTCACCAAGTACACACAAAATACACACATGCACTTATCCGCTTGTGTGCACACACGCACACACCAGGAGCTATGACTTAAACTCTGCAACCACAAAGAGGTGAATACAGACACACACATACAGGGTTCTGCTGTTTTTCCTATTACTCAATACCATACATTATTTTAGTAATTTATTTTTTGTTCACAATAGTATACCCCTGAACTGTAGAGTTAAAATCTGCTGAGATGCTCTGTCACAAGCATAACTCTAATAATAATAAAATAATAAGTTTATTTCTTCGTAAATGAATGCAGTCTCCGAGACAATATAATGGTACGAGTGCCATGAACACTTATCAAAATAACACAAAATCCTACATAGCAACAGAAGGAAACACAGGGTGAAATGGAAGCTATATATTTCCGACTTAACCAGAGGTTCTCTTTAATAGATATAGTAGAGAGAACCACAGTGGACGATCAAAATATACGAGTTCCTATTTTCCTCTTTCCTTCTGCCGCCATGTGGGTTTTACGTTACACTTCCAGACGATTATTTATCATTGGGCAACACCTTGAGCCAAATTCATTCATACAGCAACATCACATAAAAAGTAATTACAGTACTCTGCCAGAAGCTTTTTATACCTATCATAAGACTCAGAAACAGACATTTAGAAAAAATTATTTGGTGGGGTCGAAACTAGGATTTTTTTGTATTTAGGAAAGGACTTGCTAAGTTAAATTTTTTGTGCAACACTTTTTTGTAAACTGTGCAAAGGGCACCTGCCAGTGGAAACACTGACATATATATGTATGTATATATACATATTGTACATGCACATAAATCACACAACTATATACAAATCAATAATTACAATCACATACACACAAATGATCAGCCTAAACCTAACCTGATATTTTTTGCACCTAAATCCTTCTTTCATAATGATGTATAAGGTCAATGAATACACATATCACAGTGTATATCTGAATAAATCTCCTGATAACTATCATAATACACACTAATGTATTTGTATATGGGTACCTTAGAAAATTAACCAGTGTGTATTAGAACTGCTAGAAGTGAGTACTCCCTGAACCTACATTCTTTTTTATTAAGCAGAGCTGGATTCTGCATAAGACACCTCAGAGGCTATATCAAAGTCTGCGAAGTGAGCAAACAAGTGTGAAAACGTAGGTCTTTGTACAGGATCCAACGTCCAGCACAGACACATGATTTCATAGAGATGATCAGGACAGTAATGATTAATTGGTTTACCCATGCGGTAACCATTGGGTACAGACTCTGCAACCTCTCGATTGGTCATCCCTGAAATGTAAAAATAAAAAAAAATTAAAAAGTTAAATAAAAAATCGTTGAATAATTTTCAACAGGTGGCCATACTACACCCATAGAAGCAACATAGCGAGCAAAGCAAGGAGCAACCATACAATGGAGAACTTCACTGGTTTAACATCCCTACATAATACTGATGGCCAACTGTCGCTGTCTAGCTTAGTACACTAAATAAAGTAACTGTAATTATAACCATGGCTTTTAAAGGGGGGGGGGGGACTGGAAAGCCAGTGGAAGGCCTTGGCCAGATAAGCTCCAGCTGTGGGTCATCACATGACTAAGACCCATATCAGAAAACACTTCTCCTGTTTTCTGACAAACCTTACCTAACCTGACGTAATTAGTACAGTACAGCTGTACAGTATATTCACTAGAGTCCCAAATCGATTGTTAATATTCACGGGTAAGTGGGGGACCCGCAGGAGTCATACAGCATCTCCAGAATGGGAAGAGGGAGGAGGAATCAGGTTTGATGAGGAAGGGAAAAAGTGGCTCCCATTACTTGGATCAAGAGCCCTTCATCAGTATCAAGGCACACCCCCCTCCCCACCCTCTTGAATGGCTCAGAGTACATAAAATTTTTTATCATATTCCTTCTACAGTCCCTCTTTTTAATGCTATTTTGGAATTCACCTGCCGGTTTCCACCTAAACACTGTCACCCGAGAAACCACAAAAGCACTTTTCTTTGGCTTAATGCATACTGTTATCTCATTTAAATTCCACATTAACTTTAAAAATAATAGCCTTTTGCATTCCTCTGGATACACACACAAAAAACCTGCACATAGGTGACTGAAACTCATGATGATGTTTTGGTTCGACCTGGACCAAAATTATCTCCTTCTGTTTATTAATAGTTTTACCGTATATTTGACAAGCAAACTTTCTAAGTATGCTGAAAACTAATGAAAAATTAGCATATGTTCAATAAATAATACTGCAGTAAAAATCTATACATTTTTAGAAAGGCCATTTCCTAATATCAAAGCAGACCACTACTTTTTATTTATGCATTGAAAATAAATTTTAAACCAGTGTTATCAAAACATATATATAAGATACCATATACTACACTCACTACACTTAACACAGTATTATGAACGAAGACTAATTTTCTTGTTTATGCTGAGAAAATCAGTCTTGCACAGAAACTACAAAAATGAATCACAAAAGAATGATAATTGCAAAAAGAGGTGCAAATATGGGATATGGCAAGGTGCAGGAGAAGGACGTGTTGGGTGACACTAATACAGCAAGTCCCCAGTTAATGTTGACCCCAGACAATATTACTCCGTCAGAAAGTTACTAGTGTTTAGGCACGAGTAGTTGGCACACTGCTGCTTTGTTTGTTGTCTGACTCAATGTAACATTGTCGCAGGTTCTGCATTACACTGTTCTAGTCAACACTGAACTTTATTGGTATGTAATTGCAACACTGACTGAGGACTTACTGTACTACTATTGGGCTGTGTAAATGGTTAACTGTGTTTGTTGTGATTCAAAATCTCCACGTAGGCTTCACAATCTAAAATTGTTTTGAATAATTTCATTATAATTAACAGAATTATTGTAAAAATTTTTAATGAATTTTGAAAAACTCTAGAGAAATATAAGTATCATTTATGAGCCCAGCCATTAATCTGATACCAATATGACAAGGATTGTCATCCTTATCACACAACTATCAAATATAAGGAGATGCTTTTGCTGTGAATAAATGTGTCCCTAGTTACCGCTACCCTCCACCATATTAAAGTTAAGTTGACTTTTTAGGGTTCATTTTATGAACCTTACCCAGCTACATATTCTGGGTGACCAATTACAAAAACTTACTGACTGTTTATTACCCAGGTTGTCCTGGCCTGGGAGGGTCTGAATAAGAGGGTGGAGGTCAGGCAGGGGTCATGTTGTTATTAGTCGTGGATGTCGCGATAGGGTATTTCGGAGGAGACCTGGTAGTCATCGAAGAAGTGATGCAAGAAGTCAAAGGTGGGTCGGTGGTCAGGATCCTTGTCCCAGCAGTGGAGCATCGCCTTGTATAATTCATCCGGACATCTAGGAGGCTTGGCCATCCGGTAACCTGCTTGCACTCGCTCTATCACCTCCCGGTTGTTCATCCCTATGTGGCAAAGACAGCATTGCAAGCAGTATAGACAAAGCAAGCAGCATAAGATAATGCATAAAGAAGAAATAAATGATTATTAAGGCATAAGAGATGTTTTGATTTTACACTTAAGAATAAAAGCAACAATTTTTTATTTGAAAAGCACGAAGGATATACTGCACGATACATAATGTACGTACAGTAAGTTTGCTATTTTTGGCGACAATAATAATGGCTAAGCATTTTAATACTCTTAACAAATCATGGGGTATTCCAATACAATCTTGCTTTTAAATACAAAGAAAGTTAACAAAGCAAAGTAAACAAAGAATTACATCAAACATTAAGCAGTGTATTCATACATCACTAATAAGAGATGGGTCAACAACTAAATTTTTGCTGATACCTATAATGATACACAATTCTAGGCTAATACTGATACCATCAAAATTAACCAATACTGGTAATATTAAAATTAGCCAATACCCACCGATAATGTACCTTAGTACAACCCAAGCCATCGACACCACTGAGTTAACTTTCCTTGAAAGGCTGACCTCACCAACGAATTTTTTGAAGATATTTTAAATACCTGCTGCTACTGTTGAAGACTTTTAAGCATTACGAACGTGCTACTTTGAATGTCATACTTGCATGAATATTAGGGTGGTTCATAAAATTTCAAATTTCATATTTTATTGTCTTATCCAGTAATGTTTTACTTTAAAAAAAAATTCAATAGCAAATTTACAAAATTCTGGGGTGCTCAAGTGACCTTCAATTTTCACCCCAATAAAATGTGAATTCCCATTTTCTCTCATGGGAAAATGAAAGTCAAGAGCAACGCAAATATATATATATATATATATTTTTTTTTATAGGTAGTAGGTTGGTAGACAGCAACCACCCAGGGAGGTACTACCGTCCTGCCAAGTGAGTGTAAAACGAAGCCTGTGATTGTTTTACATGATGGTAGGATTGCTGATGTCTTTTGTCTGTCTCATAAATATGCAAGATTACAGGCATGTCTTGCTACTTCTACTTACACTTAGGTCACACTACACATACATGTACACATTTATTTATACACACTCATCTGAGTTTTCTTTGATTTTATCTTAATAGTTCTTGGTCTTATTAATTTTCCTTTTATATCCATGGGGAAGTGGAATAAGAATCTTTCCTCCGTAAGCCATGCGTGTTGTAAAAGTCAACTAAAATGCCGGGAACAATGGGCTAGTAACCCCTTTTCCTGTAAAGATTACTAAAAAGAATAAGAAGAAGAAAATTGTCAAAGTGGGAAGTCTGAATGTGCGTGGATGTTGTGCAGATGATAAGAAAGAGATGATTGTGGATGTTATGAATGAGAAGAAGCTGGATGTCCTGGCTTTAAGTGAAACAAAGCTGAAGGGGGTGGGAGAGTTTCAGTGGAGAGGAATAAATGGGATTAGGTCAGGGGTTTCAAATAGAGTTAGAGCTAAAGAAGGAGTAGCAATAATGTTGAAGGATAAGCCATGGCAGGAAAAGAGAGACTATAAATGTATAAATTCAAGGATTATGTGGAGTAAAATAAAGATTGGATGTGAAAAGTGGGTTATAATAAGCGTGTATGCACCTGGAGAAGAGAGAAGTGTAGAGGAGAGAGAGAGATTTTGGGAAATGTTGAGTGAATGCGTGGGGAGTTTTGAATCAAGTGTGAGAGTAATGGTGGTTGGGGATTTCAATGCTAAAGTGGGTAAAAATGTTATGGAACGAGTAGTAGGTAAATTTGGGGTGCCAGGGGTAAATGTAAATGGGGAGCCTTTAATTGAGCTATGTGTAGAAAGAAATTTGGTAATACGTAATACATATTTTATGAAAAAGAGGATAAATAAATATACAAGGTATGATGTAGCACGTAATGAAAGTAGTTTATTAGATTATGTATTGGTGGATAAAAGGTTGATGGGTAGGCTCCAGGATGTACATGTTTATAGAGGGGCAACTGATATATCGGATCATTATTTAGTTGTAGCTACAGTTAGAGTAAGAGGTAGATGGGAAAAGAGGAAGGTGGCAACAACAAGTAAGAGGGAGGTGAAAGTGTATAAACTAAGGAAGGAGGAAGTTCGGGTGAGATATAAGCGACTATTGGCAGAAAGGTGGGCTAGTGCAAAGATGAGTAGTGGGGGGGTTGAAGAGGGTTGGAATAGTTTTAAAAATGCAGTATTAGAATGTGGGGCAGAAGTTTGTGGTTATAGGAGGGTGGGGGCAGGAGGAAAGAGGAGTGATTGGTGGAATGATGAAGTAAAGGGTGTGATAAAAGAGAAAAAGGTAGCTTATGAGAGGTTTTTACAAAGCAGAAGTGTTATAAGAAGAGCAGAGTATATGGAGAGTAAAAGAAAGGTAAAGAGAGTGGTGAGAGAGTGCAAAAGGAGTGCAGATGATAGAGTGGGAGAGGCACTGTCAAGAAATTTTAATGAAAATAAGAAAAAAATTTTGGAGTGAGTTAAACAAGTTAAGAAAGCCTAGGGAAAATATGGATTTGTCAGTTAAAAACAGAGTAGGGGAGTTAGTAGATGGGGAGATGGAGGTATTGGGTAGATGGCGAGAATATTTTGAGGAACTTTTAAATGTTAAGGAAGAAACAGAGGCAGTAATTTCATGCACTGGTCAGGGAGGTATACCATCTTTTAGGAGTGAAGAAGAGCAGAATGTAAGTGTGGGGGAGGTACGCGAGGCATTACGTAAAATGAAAGGGGGTAAAGCAGCTGGAACTGATGGGATCATGACAGAAATGTTAAAAGCAGGGGGGGATATAGTGTTGGAGTGGTTGGTACTTTTGTTTAATAAATGTATGAAAGAGGGGAAGGTACCTAGGGATTGTCAGAGAGCATGTATAGTCCCTTTATATAAAGGGAAAGGGGACAAAAGAGACTGTAAAAATTATAGAGGAATAAGCTTACTGAGTATACCAGGAAAAGTGTACGGTAGGGTTATAATTGAAAGAATTAGAGGTAAGACAGAATGTAGGATTGCGGATGAGCAAGGAGGTTTTAGAGTGGGTAGGGGATGTGTAGATCAGGTGTTTACATTGAAGCATATATGTGAACAGTATTTAGATAAAGATAGGGAAGTTTTTATTGCATTTATGGATTTAGAAAAGGCATATGATAGAGTGGATAGAGGAGCAATGTGGCAGATGTTGCAAGTATATGGAATAGGTGGTAAGTTATTAAATGCTGTAAAGAGTTTTTATGAGGATAGTGAGGCTCAGGTTAGGGTGTGTAGAAGAGAGGGAGACTACTTCCCGGTAAAAGTAGGTCTTAGACAGGGATGTGTAATGTCACCATGGTTGTTTAATATATTTATAGATGGGGTTGTAAAGGAAGTAAATGCTAGGGTGTTTGGGAGAGTGGTGGGATTAAATTATGGGGAATCAAATTCAAAATGGGAATTGATACAGTTACTTTTTGCTGATGATACTGTGCTTATGGGAGATTCTAAAGAAAAATTGCAAAGGTTAGTGGATGAGTTTGGGAATGTGTGTAAAGGTAGAAAGTTGAAAGTGAACATAGAAAAGAGTAAGGTGATGAGGGTGTCAAATGATTTAGATAAAGAAAAATTGGATATCAAATTGGGGAGGAGGAGTATGGAAGAAGTGAATGTTTTCAGATACTTGGGAGTTGACGTGTCGGCGGATGGATTTATGAAGGATGAGGTTAATCATAGAATTGATGAGGGAAAAAAGGTGAGTGGTGCATTGAGGTATATGTGGAGTCAAAAAACGTTATCTATGGAGGCAAAGAAGGGAATGTATGAAAGTATAGTAATACCAACACTCTTATATGGGTGTGAAGCTTGGGTGGTAAATGCAGCAGCGAGGAGACGGTTGGAGGCAGTGGAGATGTCCTGTTTAAGGGCAATGTGTGGTGTAAATATTATGCAGAAAATTCGGAGTGTGGAAATTAGGAGAAGGTGTGGAGTTAATAAAAGTATTAGTCAGAGGGCAGAAGAGGGGTTGTTGAGGTGGTTTGGTCATTTAGAGAGAATGGATCAAAGTAGAATGACATGGAAAGCATATAAATCTATAGGGGAAGGAAGGCGGGGTATGGGTCGTCCTCGAAAGGGTTGGAGAGAGGGGGTAAAGGAGGTTTTGTGGGTAAGGGGCTTGGACTTCCAGCAAGCGTGCGTGAGCGTGTTAGATAGGAGTGAATGGAGACGAATGGTACTTGGGACCTGACGATCTGTTGGAGTGTGAGCAGGGTAATATTTAGTGAAGGGATTCAGGGAAACCGGTTATTTTCATATAGTCGGACTTGAGTCCTGGAAATGGGAAGTACAATGCCTGCACTTTAAAGGAGGGGTTTGGGATATTGGCAGTTTGGAGGGATATGTTGTGTATCTTTATATGTGTATGCTTCTAGACTGTTGTATTCTGAGCACCTCTGCAAAAACAGTGATAATGTGCGAGTGTGGTGAAAGTGTTGAATGATGATGAAAGTATTTTCTTTTTGGGGATTTTCTTTCTTTTTTGGGTCACCCTGCCTCGGTGGGAGACGGCCGACTTGTTGAAAAAAAAAAAAAAATATATATATATATAGGGGAAGGAAGGCAGGGTAGGGGTCGTCCTCGAAAGGGTTGGAGAGAGGGGGTAAAGGTGGTTTTGTGGGCGAGGGGCTTGGACTTTCAGCAAGCGTGCGTGAGCGTGTTAGATAGGAGTGAATGGAGACGAATGGTACTTGGGACCTGACGATCTGTTGGAGTGTGAGCAGGGTAATATTTAGTGAAGGGATTCAGGGAAACCGGTTATTTTCATATAGTCGGACTTGAGTCTTGGAAATGTGAAGTACAATGCCTGCACTTTAAAGGAGGGGTTTGGGATATTGGCAGTTTGGAGGGATATGTTGTGTATCTTTATATGTGTATGCTTCTAAACTGTTGTATTCTGAGCACCTCTGCAAAAACAGTGATAATGTGTGAGTGTGGTGAAAGTGTTGAATGATGATGAAAGTATTTTCTTTTGGGGGATTTTCTTTCTTTTTTGGGTCACCCTGCCTCGGTGGGAGACGGCCGACTTGTTGAAAAAAAAAAAAAAAAATAAAAATGCAGTATTAGAATGCGGGGCAGAAGTTTGTGGTTATAGGAGGGTGGGTGCAGGAGGAAAGAGGAGTGACTGGTGGAATGATGAAGTAAAGGGTGTGATAAAAGAGAAAAAGGTAGCGTATGAGAGGTATTTACAAAGCAAAAGTGTTATAAGAAAAGCAGAGTATATGGAGAGTAAAAGAAAGGTGAAGAGAGTGCAAAAGGAGAGCAGATGACGGAGTGGGAGAGGCACTGTCAAGAAATTTTAATGAAAATAAGAAAAAATTTTGGAGTGAGTTAAACAAGTTAAGAAAGCCTAGGGAAAGTATGGATTTGTCAGTTAAAAATAGAGTAGGGGAGTTAGTAGATGGCGAGAGGGAGGTATTAGGTAGATGGCGAGAATATTTTGAGGAACTTTTAAATGTTGAGGAAGAAAGGGAGGTGGTAATTTCATGCACTGGCCAGGGAGGTATACCATCTTTTAGGAGTGAAGAAGAGCAGAATGTAAGTGTGGGGGAGGTACGTGAGGCATTACGTAGAATGAAAGGGGTTAAAGCAGCTGGAACTGATGGGATCATGACAGAAATGTTAAAAGCAGGGGGGGATATAGTGTTGGAGTGGTTGGTACTTTTGTTTAATAAATGTATGAAAGAGGGGAAGGTACCTAGGGATTGGCGGAGAGCATGTATAGTCCCTTTATATAAAGGGAAAGGGGACAAAAGAGATTGTAAAAATTATAGAGGAATAAGTTTACTGAGTATACCAGGAAAAGTGTACGGTAGGGTTATAATTGAAAGAATTAGAGGTAAGACAGAATGTAGGATTGCAGATGAGCAAGGAGGTTTCAGAGTGGGTAGGGGATGTGTAGATCAAGTGTTTACATTTAAGCATATATGTGAACAGTATTTAGATAAAGGTAGGGAAGTTTTTATTGCATTTATGGATTTAGAAAAGGCATATGATAGTGGATAGGGGAGCAATGTGGCAGATGTTGCAAGTATATGGAATAGGTGGTAAGTTACTAAATGCTGTAAAGAGTTTTCATGAGGATAGTGAGGCTCAGGTTAGGGTATGTAGAAGAGAGGGAGAATACTTCCCGGTAAAAGTAGGTCTTAGACAGGGATGTGTAATGTCACCATGGTTGTTTAATATATTTATACTTGGGGTTGTAAAAGAAGTAAATGCTAGGGTGTTCGGGAGAGGGGTGGGATTAAATTATGGGGAATTAAATTCAAATTGGGAATTAAAACAGTTACTTTTTGCTGATGATACTGTGCTTATGGGAGATTCTAAAGAAAAATTGCAAAGGTTAGTGGATGAGTTTGGGAATGTGTGTAAAGGTAGAAAGTTTAAAGTGAACATAGAAAAGAGTAAGGTGATGAGGGTATCAAATGATTTAGATAAAGAAAAATTGGATATCAAATTGGGGAGGAGGAGTATGGAAGAAGTAAATGTTTTCAGATACTTGGGAGTTGACGTGTCGGCGGATGGATTTATGAAGGATGAGGTTAATCATAGAATTGATGAGGGAAAAAAGGTGAGTGGTGCATTGAGGTATATGTGGAGTCAAAAAAACATTATCTATGGAGGCAAAGAAGGGAATGTATGAAAGTATAGTAGTAGCAACACTCTTATATGGGTGTGAAGCTTGGGTGGTAAATGCAGCAGCGAGGAGACGGTTGGAGGCAGTGGAGATGTCCTGTCTATGGGCAATGTGTGGTGTAAATATTATGCAGAAAATTCGGAGTGTGGAAATTAGGAAAAGGTGTGGAGTTAATAAAAGTATTAGTCAGAGGGCAGAAGAGGGGTTGTTGAGGTGGTTTGGTCATTTAGAGAGAATGGATCAAAGTAGAATGACATGGAAAGCACATAAATCTATAGGGACAGGAAGGCGAGGTAGGGGTAGTCCTCGAAAGGGTTGGAGAGAGGGGGTAAAGGAGGTTTTGTGGGCAAGGGGCTTGGACTTCCAGCAAGCGTGCGTGAGCGTGTTAGATAGGAGTGAATGGAGACGAATGGTACTTGAGACCTGACGATCTGTTGGAGTGTGAGCAGGGTAATATTTAGTGAAGGGATTCAGGGAAACCGGTTATTTTCATACAGTCAGACTTGAGTCCTGGAAATGGGAAGTACAATGCCTGCACTTTAAAGGAGGGGTTTGGGATATTGGCAGTTTGGAGGGATATGTTATGTATCTTTATACGTATATGCTTCTAAACTGTTGTATTCTGAGCACCTCAGCAAAAACAGTGATTATATGTGAGTGTGGTGAAAGTGTTGAATGATGATGAAAGCATTTTCTTTTTGGGGATTTTCTTTCTTTTTTGGGTCACCCTGCCTCGGTGGGAGACGGCCAACTTGTTGAAAAAAAAAAAAATGGGGGGGGGAGGAGGAAGCAGTAGTACAACTGTGAACAAATCACAGCCAATGATGCCACTGCTGCCAACGTCAACAACAACAACACGTGTGGAAAAAGACTTATGTACAGTTCAGGATATTATAGGAAATATTTTGCACATGTGCCTTCTTCATGTCTGGACTCAAGAAGTCAGTCGTGGTGAAACATTTACTACAAATGTCCCGAACTGTACACGTCTTTTTCCACATTTTGTTGTCATCACTATACCATTTCTTAACAACAACACAGGAATTAACATTTTGTAAGGGGTGAAAATTTGGTGATGTTGGGATGCTTCTCAAAGTCCACTCACCACAGAATTTTAGCCCCCCCCCCAAAAAAAAAATGGAGAGAGGGGGCAAGAAAAATTCACTAAGTAATTTTTTCATCCATCTTTTAGTGGTGCGGTGACAATATGGTGGCACTGGGCCACCTCTAAAAATTCCAAATTGTCATATATACATGTACTTAGCACAAATAATCTGTAGCCAAAAAAGAAACACTGTGAAGGGGAGAGGTGAGTGAAACTCAGAAATCAATTTTCTATCCCATATTAGTGGAGTCCCCATTTAATTTTCCAGGTGTGTCCTGCTACACAAACCCACCATATCATCACTCTTAATTTCTTAACACTTCCTGTAAATTTACGAACAATATTTATTTTAAAGTAGGTTAGGTTGTGTTTGGTTACAGAAAATTTATATATTGAGCCATAAATAAGCAAATTAAAAGAATGACCACAATATATCTGGGAGGAAATGAGGGAACAGAGACT
Source organism: Cherax quadricarinatus (assembly GCF_038502225.1). Taxonomy (NCBI): domain Eukaryota; kingdom Metazoa; phylum Arthropoda; class Malacostraca; order Decapoda; family Parastacidae; genus Cherax; species Cherax quadricarinatus. The sequence continues at coordinate 1,857,205 of NC_091386.1, forward strand.
GTATAACCAAGAAACATTTAAATATACACAAGTGTCACTAGTTCTCTTACTGTCTTTGATATCAATACAGATTGCTGTGATTGCTCATTCAGGGAAACAGCATTGTCAACACATATCAACGACACAGATTAACATAGGAACATAAGAAAGGAGGAGCACTGCAGCAGGCCTACTGGCCCATGCTAGGCATGTCCAACTCACACCTACTCATATATTTCTCTAGCCTAATTTTAAAACAATACAACATTTTAGCTTCAATGACACTACTGGGGAGTTTGTTCCACTCATCCAAAACTTACGTTACCAAACTAGTGCTTTCCTATATCCCCTCTAAATCTAAATTTTTCAAACTTGAACCCATTGCTGCAAGTCCTGGCTTACCTGTAAATAATATTAATGTATTGGAATACCCCAGGTGGGAGCAAAAAATGTCTTGGAATTAATACCTCAACTATGAAACATGTCTAAGTAAAAATAGTTTGAAACACCTTATAATAGTAAGCAAAAGCATTTTTTTCCCCCCAAACCAATAGTACTTTTAGTGGTAAAATGTCTTCATTACCTGGATATGGGTTAGCACCGTATGTGATGACTTCCATAAGAAGCACTCCAAACGACCACACGTCAGACTTGATAGTGAAACGGTTGTACAGCATAGCCTCTGGTGCTGTCCACTTGACAGGGAATTTGTTACCTAGAGAGTAAAATATCAATGTTGTAGTTTACTCTATATTTTCACAACAGTCATTTTCCACCATGGTAGGAGAGAAATAATATTTAAGAATTTCAATGCAGTTAATCTATTTAAGAATTAGACATGTGGCTTAATCAATACAGCCTCTCCTCACTTAACAACGGAGTTCTGTCCCTAAGACCACGTCATTAAACGAATCCGTCGCTAAGTGAGGAGTATGCTATAATGTTAGTTTGTGTCAACCATCTCTGATATTGTTTTAAGGTCACCCTTGCACCATTTATAACATTTCTGGTACATTTTTAAATGTTTATACAGTAGTGTACTGTATATTGAAATAAACAGAATAAAGGAAATCAGCTCTAATATACATTATTTAGGTATGAATACTGGTCAGAGAGCCTGTTGTAAGTCCAAGGCATCAGTAAACAAGTACGTCGCTAAGTGAGGAGAGGCTGTACAAGGACATAATGTGAAGAATGTACAATTGTATACAAAAGATGCTGCACGTCTCTCATCTGATGCCAGCAAAAACCTCTACAAATAAAGATACCCAGATGTAGCGCATGTCATAAAGATACCCAGATGTAGCACATGTCATAAAGATACCCAGATGTAGCACATGTCATAAAGATACCCAGATGCATCACATGTCATAAAGATACCCAGATGTAGCGCATGTCATAAAGATACCCAGATGTAGCACATGTCATAAAGATACCCAGATGTAGCGCATGTCATAAAGATACCCAGATGTAGCACATGTCATAAAGATACCCAGATGTAGCACATGTCATAAAGATACCCAGATGTAGCACATGTCATAAAGATACCCAGATGTAGCACATGTCATAAAGATACCCAGATGTAGCACATGTCATAAAGATACCTAGATGCATCACATATCATAAAGATACCCAGATGTAGCACATGTCATAAAGATACCCAGATGTAGCACATGTCATAAAGATACCTCGATGCAGCACATGTCATAAAGATACCTCGATGCAGCACATGTCATAAAGATACCTCGATGCAGCACATGTCATAAAGATACCTCGATGCAGCACATGTCATAAAGATACCTCGATGCAGCACATGTCATAAAGATACCTCGATGCAGCACATGTCATAAAGATACCTCGATGCAGCACATGTCATAAAGATACCTCGATGCAGCACATGTCATAAAGATACCTCGATGCAGCACATGTCATAAAGATACCTCGATGCAGCACATGTCATAAAGATACCTCGATGCAGCACATGTCAAATTCTTCATCTTGCTGGCATTATATAGCATTCATGTACAACAGTAAATCTTTCAATATGGGTCACATACAGTAGGGCCTCCGCTTTATATTCAAATTATACCCAAAAATTTGTTAACACAGCTCCTAATTCACTATTACAGACAGTGTCTGAGTGCCACCCGTCCACTCTCAGTTTGTTTACAATGTAAACAAACTGAGAGTGGACGGGTGTTACTCACTAATTTTTGCAAGAGAGCCACTTCGGTTAAACACATTGATTGGGAGAGCCGCAGCTACTGCAAGTTAGCGTAACTCAACTAAATTAAGTAGTACTGAGCTGCTAGTGCAATATAGTAAATGAGAAAAAGTTTTCGAGAGCCGTGAATAGAGTCATCGCGAGCCGCCAGCAGCTCGCGAGCCGCACAATGAATACCACTGGTTTACATCCTCCGTGAGCTCCAGGTGTCTCCTGATTACATCTGGAAACTTTCCAAAGTTACAAGTGTTTTAAAGTTATTGCATATTTTATATATAGTTCTAATTTCTAACTTTGCACTTTAAATGCAAAGTTAGAAGTTATTAAATTCAGTGAGCAAGATATGTCTATTGCTGGGATAGTACTAATAACTGTACTTATGTGTACCTGTACCTAAATAAACTTATTGTGTTGACATGTACGTACAATAAAAATCACTATTTAACATTGCTATAAAGCAGGAGTACCTATGTCAGGCAAGGGAGTAGCTAAGAGTGTCTCACCAGTGCTCAAGATGCAATAATAATAATAATAATAATAATAATAATAATAATAATAATAATAATAATAATAATAATAAAAATAATAATAATAATAATAGTTGTCTCTAGTCTTATCTTCACACTACTACTGTCATCTCTAGTCTTATCTTCACACTACTACTGTCGTCTCTAGTCTTACCTTTACTACCACTATCATTTTGTTTTATTAACACATCGGCCATTTTCCACCAAGGTAGGGTGGCCCAAAAAAGAAAACTTTCATCATCATTCACTTTACTACTATCATCTCTATTTTCTTTTTTTTTGTGTGTGTGTGTGTGTGTATTTATTTATTTTAACATGCTGCGGTAGTGAGTCTTTGCTATAGTGACAATGATGACCTTTGATCATTATTTTCTAATTTTAAGCTTTGTATGTGGTGGTCTCGGGGCATCCTGTCTCTCTAGTGTCAGTCCTCGTCTTGTGCAGGCAGAGAATGTTAATGGTATTAGGGACATTATTTGCCTTATACTTTCTAACTCAGGACAGTTCTTTGTGTTATTTTGCCTGTTTCAGTAACAGTATTGTGCATTTTTTGTTCTTTAACAGATGGTATCCTTGAACATAAGGTTTTCTGATGGTTGGTCTTCTTGGTAATAATAATTCAGTGAAGGCCCCACGATTTTTGTGGCTCCTCTCGTATCTCTCTCCTGTTTTGAGAGTTTCCTGAATGACTAGCCTTTTCATTTTTAAATTTTAGTTCGTTTTGCAGGAGCCAATGTGTACAAGTGTTTACTTGCTTTTCTCTTCCTGCGGGATAAGCACTGCTTTAATTTGAGGCTAAGCAAGTTGCACTGCTCATTTTCACTGTTAATATCAATGTCATTTTCAAATTCCAAGAGCATCTCCTTTACTCTTGTGACGGCAGTCACCTCAGGGAAGTTCATCATGTAAATCTTGAAGTAGCGATTGATGTCCTCGGCAGTGGTGAGGCGACAACTAGTAGCCACATCAAGGAAGGTCAAGGCTAAGTATGAACATGTAGGGCCTAACTGTTGAACTCCATCCACTATCAAATACTTCTTGTAAGTAGGATGGGTCTTCAGGTAACCTTTAAAGAGCCAACGGGACCTTGGGCTTAGGTCACTGTCAAAAAACAAAAGGGATCCATCTAGGCATCGGTAGGCAGAGAAAGCATGTAAAACACCCGGCTCCTGTCCCTTTCTTATCAGTAAACGGCCTGTTCCAAGGTCCAGAGGAGGGGACACCATGAACTGCAACCAGGTCTCCATTTTACAGCACTTACCGAAAGGACGAGTTGTGCCAGATATGACTGCATACAACTCCTTCAGCAACATAACCCTAGTATTTTCCAGTAGGGGATGGGAAACGCCCAGAAACTCGACTTCTTCGAAAGCCATTGTAAAAGTTTTTACGCTTTGATGACCTCCACACACGCAGACGACAGCAACGAATGCTTCTTAAATTCTCTTCCTTAAATTGTCTTCCAAGTATGAAATAGTAACAAATACTCAAAGAAGTAACAAGAATAACCAGTTACCACATTAAATAGTGAAGTTAGAACATAGAAGTACTTATGATTTTTAAGTGATGGCATTAATTAGTGAAGTTAGTGTTGGCTTGGTTTGTTTGTTTATTTTGTTTCTAATGGACTGGGGGCAATGACCCCCACAACACCCTACAGGAACTGTATGATAGTGAAGAGTAGTGTAAGATATTGTTGAGTAGTGCAAAATAGTGTCGAATAGTGTAGATATTGATCAACAGCATAAGATATTGTTCAAAAGTGTAAGATAGTGTTGTGTAGTGTAAAAAAATGTTATGTAGTGTAAGATAGTGTTATGTAGTGCAAGATAGTGTTGTGTAGTATGAGATAGTGTTGTGTAGTATGAGATAGTGTTGTGTAGTGTAAAATAGTGTTGTGTAGTGTAAAATAGTGTTGTGTAGCAAAAGATAGTGTTGTGTAGTGTAAAATAGTGTTGTGTAGTGTAAAATAGTGTTGTGTAGTGTAAGATAGTGTTGTGTAGTGTAAGATAGTGTTGTGTAGTGTAAGATAGTGTTGTGTAGTGTAAGATAGTGTTGTGTAGTGTAAGATAGTGTTGTGTAGTGTAAGATAGTGTTGTGTAGTGTAAGATAGTGTTGTGTAGTGTAAAATAGTGTTGTGTAGTGTAAGATAGTGTTGTGTAGTGTAAGATAGTGTTGTGTAGTGTAAGATAGTGTTGTGTAGTGTAAGATAGTGTTGTGTAGTGTAAGATAGTGTTGTGTAGTGTAAGATAGTGTTGTGTAGTGTAAGATAGTGTTGTGTAGTGTAAGATAGTGTTGTGTAGTGTAAGATAGTGTTGTGTAGTGTAAGATAGTGTTGTGTAGTGTAAGATAGTGTTGTGTAGTGTAAGATAGTATTGTGTAGTGTAAGATAGTGTTGTGTAGTGTAAGATAGTGTTGTGTAGTGTAAGATAGTATTGTGCAGTGTAAGATAGTATTGTGTAGTGTAAGATAGTGTTGTGTAGTGTAAGATAGTATTGTGTAGTGTAAGATAGTGTTGTGTAGTGTAAGATAGTATTGTGTAGTGTAAGATAGTATTGTGTAGTGTAAGATAGTATTGTGAAGTGTAAGATAGTGTTGTGTAGTGTAAGATAGTGTTGTGTAGTGTAAGATAGTGTTACATAGTGTAAGATAGTATTGTGTAGTGTAAGATAGTGTTGTGTAGTGTAAGATAGTGTTGAGTAGTCTAAGATAATGTTACATAGTGTAAGATAGTGTTGTGTAGTGTAAGATAGTGTTGTGTAGTGTAAGATAATGTTACATAGTGTAAGATAGTATTGTGTAGTGTAAGATAGTGTTGTGTAGTGTAAGATAGTGTTGTGTAGTGTAAAATAGTTTTGTGTAGTGTAAGATAATGTTACATAGTGTAAGATAGTATTGTGTAGTGTAAGATAGTGTTGTGTAGTGTAAGATAGTGTTGAGTAGTGTAAGATAGTTACATAGTGTAAGATAGTGTTGTGTAGTGTAAGATAGTGTTGTGTAGTGTAAGATAGTGTTGAGTAGTGTAAGATAATGTTACATAGTGTAAGATAGTGTTGTGTAGTGTAAGACAGTGTTGAGTAGTGTAAGATAGTGTTGTGTAGTGTAAGATAGTGTTGAGTAGTGTAAGATAGTGTTGTGTAGTGTAAGATAGTGTTGAGTAGTGTAAGATAATGTTACATAGTGTAAGATAGTGTTGTGTAGTGTAAGATAGTGTTGTGTAGTGTAAGATAGTGTTGAGTAGTGTAAGATAGTATTGTGTAGTGTAAGATAATGTTACATAGTGTAAGATAGTGTTGTGTAGTGCAAGATAATGTTACATAGTCTAAGATAGTGTTGTGTCGTGTAAGATAGTGTTGAGTAGTGTAAGATAGTATTGTGTAGTGTAAGATAATGTTACATAGTGTAAGACAGTGTTGTGTAGTGTAAGATAATGTTACATAGTGTAAGATAGTATTGTGTAGTGTAAGATAGTGTTGTGAAGTGTAAGTATTGTGTAGCGTAAGATAGTGTTATGTAGTGTAAGATAGTGTTGTGTAGTGTAAGGTAGTGTTGTGTAGTGTAAGATAGTATTGTGTAGTGTAAGATAGTGTTGTGTAGTGTAAGATAGTATTGTGTAGTGTAAGATAGTATTGTGTAGTGTAAAATAGTGTTGTGTAGTGTAAGATAGTGTTGTGTAGTGTAAGATAGTATTGTGTAGTGTAAGATAGTGTTGTGTAGTGTAAGATAGTATTGTGTAGTGTAAGATAGTGTTGTGTAGTGTAAGATAGTATTGTGTAGTGTAAGATAGTGTTGTGTAGTGTAAGATAGTATTGTGTAGTGTAAGATAGTGTTGAGTAGTGTAAGATAATGTTACATAGTGTAAGATAGTGTTGTGTAGTGTAAGATAGTGTTGAGTAGTGTAAGATAATGTTACATAGTGTAAGATAGTGTTGTGTAGTGTAAGATAGTGTTGTGTAGTGTACGATAGTGTTGAGTAGTGTAAGATAGTGTTGTGTAGTGTAAGATAATGTTACATAGTGTAACATAGTGTAAGATAGTATTGTGTAGTGTAAGATAGTGTTGTGAAGTGTAAGTATTGTGTAGTGTAAGATAGTGTTATTTAGTGTAAGATATTGTTGTGTAGTGTAAGATAGTGTTGTGTAGTGTAAGATAGTGTTGTGTAGTGTAAGATAATGTTATGTAGTGTAAGATAGTATTGTGTAGTGTAAGATAATGTTATGTAGTGTAAGATAGTATTGTGTAGTGTAAGATAATGTTACATAGTGTAAGATAGTATTGTGCAGTGTAAGATAGTGTTGTGTAGTGTAAGATAGTGTTGTGTAGTGTAAGATAATGTTGTGTAGTGTAAGATAGTGTTATGTAGTGTAAGATAGTATTGTGTAGTGTAAGATAATGTTACATAGTGTAAGATAGTATTGTGTAGTGTAAGATAGTGTTGTGTAGTGTAAGATAGTGTTGTGTAGTGTAAGATAATGTTGTGTAGTGTAAGATAGTGTTATGTAGTGTAAGATAGTATTGTGTAGTGTATGATAATGTTACATAGTGTAAGATAGTATTGTGCAGTGTAAAATAGTGTTGTGTAGTGTAAGATAGTGTAAGATTACCCAACAAAAGGCTGCAGTTAGAATGATAAAAAATTCTCACTACAGGCAGCACACTCCACCAATATTCAATACACTAAACCTCCTCACCATACAAAACATCCATACTTACTACTGCACTTATTACATACATAGAACACTTAACTCTGATATTAACCCTCCCCTCAAACATCTCCTTGCCAACCTCAACAGAACACATGACCATAACACAAGGCACAGATCACTCTTTGATGTTCCTCGTGTCCATCTCACACTATGTAAAAACTCAATGCACATAAAAGGCCCTAAAATCTGGAATTCATTACCTGTAAATATAAAAGAAACACTACCTGTTTATAAATTCAAGTCTCTTCTCAAAGATCACTTACTCACCCAAAACCAAATAAATACTGAATAACTGAACCTTATAAATTGTATATCTTAAATGTTTCTCACAATTATATCACATAAATGTTAAACCTAAAACCCAATCTAACTTTATTATTTTTTAAATACACTACCTAACAGAATACTCCATTCTACTGAATGTACAACAATGCATACAACCATATGACCTGTCTTTGTAATACTCACTTGTGCTTTATAGTAACCTGTTTACATTAATGTTTTATCACTGATTTCATCATTGCTTAGTTAATCTTAAGTTAATTTTAAGCCAGCCCGTAATGCTATGCATAGTATAAGTGGCTTTGGCATACTGCTCTTACCTGTATTTGTTGTACCTCTGTATGTGTGCTCAAATTTTTAAATAAATAAATAAATAAATAGTGTTGTGTAGTGTAAGATAGTGTTGTGTAGTGTAAGATAGTATTGTGTAGTGAAAGACAGTGTTGTTTAGTGTACAGTAGTGTAAGATAGTGTTGTGTCGTGCAGGCAGTGAACTTGCCACCTCCAGGACTCAAGTTCGTCTAACCGGAAATCAATCAAATCAATACAAAGAAAATAACTCACAAGTGCTAGGACAGTAATCTTCACCCTCGACTATTCTTGCAAGGCCAAAATCAGCAACTTTGCACAGCAAAGACTCGCCAACTAACACATTGCGTGCGGCTAAATCTCTATGTAGCAACTGTAGGCTCTCAAGGTATGCCATTCCTGCTGCAACCTGAAATACATGATAATCTTCAATGTATGAATTATTATTCTACATTGGTAAACAATAATTTTGAATTTATAAATTATTCTAGATAAATAATAATGTTGAATGTATGAATTATTATTCTACATAAATTTTTAATTTTAAATGTATTAATAATAATTTTAGATAAATAAATTATAATCTTGAATGCATAAATTATAATTTTAGATAAGATTAGATAACATTATGTGAGCTTAAGGTAGGTTATCTGTAATGTATTTTGATTGGCACATTTTCTTTAGCACAACTTTTCTTGAGAGGACAACCTCATGTGAAATCACCTCTATTAAAATCACGGAAAAGCACTAAACCCATAAGGGTCATTTAATGCCTGGAGGTAATCAGGTTTTATCTGTGAAAAAGGGATATACCTGAGGGCCCCACTTTACAGCGTTTCACTTCACGGTGTTTCACTAACACAGCTGCTTTCAATTTTACCTATTCTTCACCTATTCAGACTTCCTACAATAAATATATCCACCATTCACTATAAGGTAAGGATGAAAATATTTTAAGGTACGTAATGTATGTAATGTACAGTGGACCCCCGGTTTACGATCAGCTTCCAATGCGACCAATTATGTAAGTGTATTTATGTAAGTGCGTTTGTATGTGTATGTTTGGAGGTCTGAAATGGACTAATCTAATTCACAATATTCCTTATGGAAACAAATTCGTTCAGTACTGGCACCAGAACATACTTCTGGAATGAAATAATATCGTAAACCGGGGGTCCACTGTATATGCATTTTTTAGGCCTAGCTCTATTGTTCACTTAATATATGATAGTGTAAACATGCTATCAGGCTTTTATATGCATTTGAAAGTGAGAAAAAAAAGGGGCTATTTTTCACTTTACAGCAATAGCTCAGAACCTAACCTGCTGTATAAGCATGGCCCTACAGTAGCTCAGAACCTAACCTGCTGTATAAGCATGGCCCTACAGTAGCTCAGAACCTAACCTGCTGTATAAGCATGGCCCTACAGTAGCTCAGAACCTAACCTGCTGTATAAGCAGGGCCCTACAGTAGCTCAGAACCTAACCTGCTGTATAAGCAGGGCCCTACAGTAGCTCAGAACCTAACCTGCTGTATAAGCATGGCCCTACAGTAGCTCAGAACCTAATCTGCTGTATAAGCATGGCCCTACAGTAGCTCAGAACCTAACCTGCTGTATAAGCAGGGCCCTACAGTAGCTCAGAACCTAACCTGCTGTATAAGCATGGCCCTACAGTAGCTCAGAACCTAACCTGCTGTATAAGCATGGCCCTACAGTAGCTCAGAACCTAACCTGCTGTATAAGCAGGGCCCTACAGGAGCTCAGAACCTAACCAGCTGTATAAGCAGGGCCCTACAGTAGCTCAGAACCTAACCAGCTGTATAAGCAGGGCCCTACAGCTCAGAACCTAACCTGTTGTATAAGCAGGGCCCTACAGTAGCTCAGAACCTAACCAGCTGTAGAAACAGGGCCCTACAGTAGCTCAGAACCTAACCTGCTGTATAAGCAGGGCCCTACAGTTGCTCAGAACCTAACCTGCTGTATAAGCAGGGCCCTACAGTAGCTCAGAACCTAACCAGCTGTATAAGCAGGGCCCTACAGTAGCTCAGAACCTAACCTGCTGTATAAGCAAGGCCTTACAGTAGCTCAGAACCTAACCTGCTGTATAAGCAGGCCCCTACAGTAGCTCAGAACCTAACCTGCTATATAAGCAGGGCCCTACAGTAGCTCAAAACCTAACCTGCTATATAAGCAGGGCCCTACAGTAGCTCAGAACCTAACCTGCTATATTAGCAGGGCCCTACAGTAGCTCAGAACCTAACCTGCTATATAAGCAGGGCCCTACAGTAGCTCAGAACCTAACCTGCTATATAAGCAGGGCCCTACAGTAGCTCAGAACCTAACCTGCTATATAAGCAGGGCCCTACAGTAGCTCAGAACCTAACCTGCTATATAAGCAGGGCCCTACAGTAGCTCAGAACCTAACCTGCTATATAAGTAGGAGCCTACAGTAGCTCAGAACCTAACCTGCTATATAAACAGGGCCCTACAGTAGCTCAGAACCTAACCTGCTATATAAGCATGGCCCTACAGTAGCTCAGAACCTAACCTGCTATATAAGCAGAGCCCTACAGTAGCTCAGAACCTAACCAGCTGTATAAGCAGGGCCCTACAGTAGCTCAGAACCTAACCTGCTATATAAGCAGGGCCCTACAGTAGCTCAGAACCTAACCTGCTGTATAAGCAGGGTCCTACAGTAGCCTGGAACCTAACCTGCTGTATAAACAGGGCCCTACAGTAGCCTGAAACCTAACCTGCTGCACAAGTGGGGCCCTACAGTGGCCAGGACCCTACCCTGCTTTATAAGCAGGGCCCTACAGTAGCCTGGAGCCTAACCTGCATTATAAGCTATGCCATACAGTAGCCTGAAACCTAACCTGCTGTATAAGCAGGGCCTTACAGTAACCAGAAATCTAGCCTGCAATGTAAGTGGAACCATACAATAGCCCAGAACCTAACCTGCTGTATAAGTGGGGCCCTATAGTAGCCCAGACCCTACACCTGCTGTATAAGCAAGGCCTGCCTGTATAGCATATTTATTTCTATAATTTTTGAAATGTTATTTATGTAAAAAAGTAAGAAAACAAACCTGTGTAGCCACATATATAAGATCATTGAGTTTTAAGGAGCGTTCGCCTTCATTTCTGAGCAAATCTAGCAGAGCACCATTACACATATACTCGGTGACAATTAGGATCGGTTCTTCCTTGGTACACACTGCATACAAAACTAATATGTTTCGATGCCGTAATTTTTTCATAATTCTTGCTTCTTCGAGGAAGGCCGAGGGACTCATCGCTCCTTGTTTTAGAGTTTTGATGGCTACCTCTGTTGAGTTGTTCCACATTCCTAGTGATAAAAGTGACAACATTAAGTCACTATTTTCTGGGGTTCTGGCTACAAAATATACAGGTATAACATCAATTTTCTTTACACTGATGCTCCAGAAATTCTTTTTATTATTATTAACACACTGGCCGATTCCCACCAAGGCAGGGTGGCCCAAAAAAGAAAAACTTTCACCATCATTCACTCCATCACTGTCTTGCCAGAAGAGTGCTTTACACTACAGTTTTTAAACTGCAACATTAACACCCCTCCTTCAGAGTGCAGGCACTGTACTTCCCATCTCCAGGACTCAAGTCCGGCCTGCCGGTTTCCCTGAACCCCTTCATAAATGTTACTTTGCTCACATTCCAACAGCACGTCAAGTATTAAAAACCATTTGTCTCCATTCACTCCTATCAAATACGCTCATGCATGCCCGCTGGAAGTCCAAGCCCCTCGCACACAAAACCTCCTTTACCCCCTCCCTCCAACCTTGGTCTGACTTGGACCATTTACAAAGTCACACTGACTTTGTAAATGGTCCAAGTCAGACCGAAACGTCGTCATAACTTCCTCTCTTCTGTAATGAACCTTAACATTCATTACAATGATTGTTATGCTATATGAATAACTAAGTTGTAATGAACACTTGTTATGTTCAATAATAACCCACATCGAGACAGAAACTCAGAAGATTAATTGATTTGTATATTTTCACCCCATGCTGGGGTCCTCTTCAGCAGATGAAGAGGATCCCAACAGAAGCGTCAAAATATACGGATCAATTAATCTCCTGGTTAGTCTCCACATGGGTTATTACTGAGCATTACACTATACATTAGTGAAGACAAAAATATAAAAATCTTACCATACCAAACTTCACCAAATGAACCCTGTCCCAATTTTTTATCCATGGAAAGAACAGAACGGTCAATCTCCCACTGGTCTTTTGTCTCGCGTGACAAGTCCCACTTCTGGGGCTGTGGACGCGGACAAGGATATTGTAGAAGACACGCCAGCCCATAGTTGTTCTCTGTGAAAAGATAAAATGGTATTTAGCAATCTCTTATAACTATTGTGATAAGGTAAAATGTTATCTTTCTAAGTAATCTCTTACACCTAAATAAAAGAAATTTGCATAATCCAGAATTTTGACTTGTTCTTATATATATATATACAGTGGACCCCCGCATAACGATTACCTCCGAATGTGACCAATTATGTAAGTGTATTTATGTAAGTGCGTTTGTATGTGTATGTTTGGGGGTCTGAAATGGACTAATCTACTTCACAATATTCCTTATGGGAATAAATTCGGTCAGTACTGGCACCTGAACATACTTACGGAGTGAAAAAATATCGTTAACCGGGGGTCCACTGTATATATATATTTTTTTTTTTTCAACAAGTCAGCCTGTATTTTATGTAGGTAGATCCTTCCTCAGATAATCTACAAGGTCATATCTATATTTAAAATTAATCTTGTATGGGTGTGTTGTGTGTATGGATGTGTATGTGTGGATGTGTGTGTGTGGATGTGTGTGTGTGGATGTGTGTGTGTGGATGTGTGTGTGTGGATGTGTGTGTGTGGATGTGTGTGTGTGGATGTGTGTGTGGATGTGTGTGTGGATGTGTGTGTGTGGATGTGTGTGTGGATGTGTGTGTATGTGTGGATGTGTGTGTGGATGTGTGTGTGGATGTGTGTGTGTGGATGTGTGTGTGGATGTGTGTGTATGTGTGGATGTGTGTGTGGATGTGTGTGTGGATGTGTGTGTGTGGATGGGTGTGTGTGTGTGGATGGGTGTGTGTGGATGGGTGTGTGTGTGTGTGTGGATGTGTGTGTGTGGATGTGTGTGTGTGTGGATGTGTGTGTGTGGATGTGTGTGTGTGGATATGTGTGTGTGTGTGTGGATGTGTGTGGATATGTGTGTGTGGATATGTGTGTGTGGATATGTGTGTGTGTGTGTGGATATGTGTGTGTGGATATGTGTGTGTGGATATGTGTGTGTGGATATGTGTGTGTGGATATGTGTGTGTGGATATGTGTGTGGATATGTGTGTGGATGTGTGTGGATATGTCTTACAGAAATCCTGAGAGAGAATCCCATATAGATTACAAGCAGAAAAAAGAAACTTATAAACAAAGCTGATCTGAGAAGAAACATTCTTTACCATCACACATAACCTGAACAAAAATGGTAATTGCATATTCACCTTAAAAAAAAAAGACAAAAATGGCCATGCTGTATAAAGGTTAAAGGGAATAAATTTAAACTTAATTGTGCTACAGGTGTTCCTTGACTTACGATATTTAAATTTTACGATGGTGCAAATGCAATTACTATGCAGATAAAATTTAAGATAATTACCCAGCATGAAGGAAGTCCCTAACTTGCATCCATATATTTATTTTCAATACTGGTAATTACTTACCTGGAGTATACGTGGAGAGGGTTTTGGGGGGTCAATGCCCCCTGACCTGGTCTGTGACCAGGTCGTTAGTTGCAGTAATTATTTGTTTACCTTTTCAGTGACAGCATTTATTTATTTAGCCTATCATACTTACGTTCGACTTACGGGTTTGTCGGAACGTGACCCCAACGTATGTCAAGGAACACCTGTAATATCTATTACCAACCTAAATTAAATTATTTTAATGAATTCTAATATACACAACTAAGTTGTAAAATTCTAAGAGATTAACTGTGATTTATTAATAGGATATTTCTAGGTTACGAACATAAGGAAGATAAGACTCACTCTTATAGGCATCGACTAAATCATTGAGGGTACGGAAGGCTTGCGAAGAAGTGATAAAGTAACCCCCAGTGTCTGTGACTTTGATGCGGTAGTGCTTAACGTGTTCACCTTTGTGTTGGTCCCAGTCCTGGGAAAAAAGCAATCGTTATTCTTTGTCTCAGACACAATAACACATAAATGTTTATCTCTCTGCTTTGGATACAAAAAGACACTTTTTTAACATGCTGGCCATCTCCCACCAAGGCAGGGTGACCCAGAAAAGAAACTATCATTCCAGACCATGGAGCTGAACTTTTCTCTAAGCTGAGGGACTGACCACCTCAAATACTTTGTCTCCAAGGTTGGTGGACTGATTACATCATCTTTATTTCATTACTGCTTCTCCCTTTGTATTTGACTGAGAAACCTACTGTGTAGGCAAATCATTTCATCAATAAAGATACCCAACTCTTGCACATGTCTTAATCTTCAGAAATTAAATAAATTGTTATTATACTATATTCCCATGTGGCTTGTCCTACATTCATTTATAATGAATAAATAAGAATAAGTAATACTAACCCTTATACTGAGGGAATACCCATGACTAGACTGTTCGGACATACGGATGAGGAAGGTCCCCCTTAAATTCCCTCTCGTCATCAACAATTTCTCTGCCTCTTTTCTTGCTATCTTGCCAAAGTACCAGCTAGGAAAAAAAATTAGTTAACCTAGATGATCAATGAATAAATACTGCACATAATGCTCACACATTAAATTGTACGTTATCCAACATCGATTAACCCTTAAACTGTCCAAATGTAGATCTACGTTCACTCACTTAGAGCTCTGAACGTAGATCTACATTCGATTTTACATGCTTTCTTATGTAAAAAAAATTTAGATCTGCGTTTGGACACTTTAAGGGTTAATAGGCACAATTCCCAAATACCCTCCATGGCCAAGAATACGCTTCATATTTCATATTCAGCAAAAAATACATTTAACTTGGATACTTACTCTTGGCATTCCAGGGAAGATGCAGACGCTACGTAATTTTTAGGTATGTATCCATCGGTGCCTCTCGTCATGTGTCTTGCCAGCCACCAGTCCGCATCACTAGAAAAGAATGAAGCAAGTTGTATCATTTACCTATGAGGTCATTTACCGCTCTTATCAATAAAACAGTTAAAGAGAACAATCTACACACTAATACTCACAAGCTAATTTATTTTTTATTAATACATCAGCCAATTCCCACCGAGGCAAGGTGACTAAATAAAGAAGAAACGCTTTCATCATCACTCACTCAATCACTGTCTTGCCAGAAGTGTACTGATACTACAGTTTAAAATCTTCAACATGACTCCACTCTTCGTTCAAAAGTCTGAAAATTCTCATTCTCAATAAAGCATAAGTTGCTATACCATGACAGGAGCAATTCACAACTAATCTACAAAATGAAAAATAAACTTTACTGTCTTGGTCCAGCCTGGAATATTATAAAGTAACAAGCTGTGATCCATGATATACCAGTGAAGGCTTTCCAGAGTCTTCCTACTCTTGTAGCCCAGCCCTGGGACAGGCATATCTGCTGCTTGCCTGAGCAACCAAACTCTTACTACTGATGGCTGACTGAAATGTCATCTAAAGTATCCTGTCTAAGTAATGGGTTAGGATTAAATTGTTCCAACCACAGTGGTGTGATTTTTTATTCTTTCTGCCATCTTGCAGGCAATATTCCACAATAATTATCACTGACAATTCCTTTTCACATCTGCTATACATTTCATACACTCTTTCGCTTTCTCTGTCTCTCTGGCATATTTCTGATCGCATCAAGAGTACAAACGATCGGGTCCTGAGAGACACAACTTGGTAATACCAGTTGATGAAAGTTAACAATCAAGGCCAGGAGCTATAACTCAACCCCCCACATACACAACTAGGTGAACACATTATCCAACTGCCTTTCCTCATCTTTTCTGTGTCACCAGGAGCAGCTGTTGCACCTGTAGCAGCAGCTGCTGCAGTTGCAGCTACAACTTGTAAAAGTCCCTACAGTTTTTACCATCTCAACACATCACACAAGTTTTTTTACACATCATTTGATCTGCTCACAATCTAGTTTTCTCCAGACAAGTAAAATTCCCACTCGCTGATTCCATGAAGACCAAGAATAAAAATATTTAGTAGAGAACTACCTGCTCCATGCTCTCTCACTTATTACTGCTCAAACTACTCTATTAGTAATAGTGTTTTCGTAAAATATTGCAAGTGGTATTCTTCTGACCTTTTTGTTGCATACAATATAAAAAAATTGTGAAGAAAAATCAAGCTATTTACTGCCTTAGTAATTCTAAATAAAGAGAAGGAGCAGTTGATTAAGTGGAGTAACTTACGCATCGTTGAGAATCTCCATTTTATCTCCTTTATCAAAGCTAAGTTCACCACTACTGCGACCCTGGAATGCATACATGGCCACCACAATGCGACCTCCACGCGAGGGTGTTGAAGGCGTGACTGGTTCTGAAGAAGTATAAACATTTAGCATCGTTATTATTATTACAATCGTAACTAAGAATTAAACCCAATAGGGTTAAATAGCACTGATAACACTTAGTAGATAAATGAAAACAAATGCTTGACTAAATACTAAATAAATAAATAAATAAATAAATATATATATATATATATATATATATATATATATATATATATATATATATATATATATATATACACATGTATAATATATATATACACACACACACTATATATATATAATGTATGTATATATCAATAACAACACTGCGACTAGCCAAGGAGTCGAACCCATGCTGCTTTGGTCTCCCTCATGGTGAGTGAATGACAGATGATGCTCTAGTCCATGGGACTATGTGCTGTAATGGTTGCACAAATATTAGACGTTATAAGCGCAGAACAACACTACAACTAATGATATTATTTCATTAGATCACTACGTGTCTCACAGCTGGGTTGGTAGTGTGCTCAGCTCACACACTGAGGTCTGTGGTTCGATCCCCAGTATGGGTGGAAACATTTGAGTTTGTGTTCTTAAGACACCTGCTGTCCCTGTTCACCTAACAGTAAGTAGGTACCTGGGTATTAGCAGACTGGTGTGGGTGCCATCCTGGGGACAAAATTAACTTAATTTGCCTAAAATGCTCTGCATAACTCTATACAGTATACCAAGGATGTCAGCTACGGTATGTAAAAGTTGTATCATGTCCTTGCAGAAATATTAACAATATTATTATTATTATTATTATTATTATTATTATTATTATTATTATTATTATTATTATTATTATTATTATTATTATTATGTAGCATCACTATTTTGTATTTAATATGGTGTTGCATATATCTGTGATTTGTTGTGGCACCTCTAGTGTTAAGCCCATCTTGTTTTCTGTCACCTCTGTTGGACTCTCCTGTTAGCCGTGTTTGCTTCTCTTGTTATCTTTGCTTTTTCTTATTTGTAGTTAGTACCATCTACTGACTTGAAAAAAAGTTATTTAATTATTCAAAATAAAAGGGGTGGGAGGGGTAGTTGGAGTGGGAGGTGCTCAGAAATCCAAAAATTGTGTACATAATTTTTCCAATTTCTTAAAAAAGGTATATTTTTATAGGTGTAATGAATAAAACACATATTTGTGCATACCAGTAGAGTCAAGGCTTGTTAAATGAAACCCAATTTTATGGTGACACGTTCAACGTCATACAATTTACTTCACATCTATATAAACAAGCCTAAGTCTCACTGAGAAAGGGGGGCTTATTTTGCTCAATGGGTTTACTGATCATGTCAAATGGTGGCAGCATCAAGTGGAAGCCAGCTATGAGATGCACTACTCAAGTTAATTGTTTGTACAAGTGCTTTTTGCTTACTGATATTCCGATTTACAATGGGCACACCAGAACGCAACCCCATCGTGAGTCGAAGACCACCTGTATAGGTTACGGCCTGCAAGCAAGAGTTATCATCAACAGTGCCAAACATTTACGGACTGTGCAAACACTTGTAGCACTGTACTTTACTGGAAAACATCGAATATTATTCCTACATGCTAAAGGTGCTCCTACATAATAATAATAATAATAATAATAATAATAATAATAATAATAATAATAATAATAATAATAATAATAATAAATGTTTATTTCCCTGCAAAGCTTACAATGTATGGTTTACATATTATAAGGAACATAAAGAAGAAGGAGCACTGCAGCAGGCCTACTGGCCTATGCGAGGCAGCTCCAATTCTCCCATCGGCTTAAGCCAATGCCTTGACCTAGTGAGGTCAGACATGTCACTTAAGGGAGGAGCAGTGCATCTGACCTAGTAGCACAAGCTAGTCAGGTCCAACTCACACCCACCCACACCCACTCATGTATTTATCCAACTTATTTTTAAAACTACACAACGTCTTAGTGTCTACAACGGTACTTGGGAGTTTGTTCCACTCATCCACAACTCAATTACTAAACCAGTGCTTTCCTATATCCTTCCTGAATCTGAATTTTTCCAATTTAAAGCCATTGCTGCGAGTCCTATGTTAGATATTTTTAGCACGCTATTTACATCCCCTTTATTAATTCCTGTTTTCCATTTATACACCTCAATCGTATCCCCCCTAATTCTATGCCTTTCTATAGAGTGCAGATTCAGGGCCTCAGTCTATCCTCATAGGGAAGATTTCTGATACATGGGATCAACTTTGTCATCCTCTTTGTACGTTTTCCCGTGCATTTATATCCATTCTGTAATACGGTGACCAAAACTGTGCAGCATAATCTAAATGAGGCCTAACCAAAGATATATAGAGTTGAAGAACAACCTGAGGACTTCTATTATTTATACTTCTTGCTATGAAGCCAAGGATTCTGCTAGTTTTATTGCCAACACTAATGCACTGTTGTCTTGGTTTTAGATTACTACTAACCAGAACTCCTAAATCCTTTTCGCAATCTGTAATATTAAGATCAACATTTAGTTTATATGTGGCATGGTTATTTTCCTGTCCAACATTTAGAACTTTGCATTTGTCAATATTAAACTGCATCTGCCACTTCTCCGACCACTGCACGAGTCTATTCAAATTATCCTGGAGTGCTCTAATGTCCTCATTAGAATGAATTGGACGGCCTATTTTGGTGTCATCAGCAAATTTGCTTATGTTGCTATTTATCCCCTCATCTATGTCATTTATGTAGATTGTGAACAACAAGGGGCCCAACACTGACCCCTGTGGAACACCGCTTGTGACGGGCCCCCATTCTGATTTCTCCCCATTTATGCAAACTCTCTGCTGCCTATTCATCAACCATGCCTCAACCCAGGAAAAAATTTCTCCTATTCTGTGTGCCTTAAGTTTCATCAATAGCCTCTGATGTGGAACTCTATCGAAAACCTTATTGAAGTCCATATACACAATATCATATTCAATACAATGATCTACATCCTCAAATATCTTAGTGAAGAAAGTTAGTAAATTCGTAAAACAGGAACGCCCATTTGTAAAACCGTGCTGAGATTCATTAATCAACTTACACCTTTCGAGATGGCTACGAATTGCTTCGGAAATTACTGATTCCATAAATTTTCCCACTATTGAGATAAGGCTTATTGGTCTATAGTTCGAAGCTAAGGACCTGTCACCTGCCTTGTAAATAGGTATTACATTTGCCATTTTCCACTTATCAGGCACTATGCCAGTTTGTAGTGATATGTTAAAAAGATTAGCCAAAGGTATGCTAAGTTCCTCTTTACATTCCTTTAACACCCTTGCAAACAGTTCATCAGGACCTGGGGATTTGTTAGGTTTTAATTTCTCTATTTGTCTGAGGACCATGTCGCTAGTTACCGCAATCGTACATAGTTTGTTATCATCCTGTTCTACATAATCTATTATTTCTGGAATTTCGCTAGTATCTTCCTGAGTAAAAACAGAGGAAGTAGGAATTGAATATTTCACACATATCCTTATCACTACCAGTGATTTGACCTGAGTTACTCTTAAGTGGGCCTGTCTTGTCCCTAATCTTACTTCTGTATATCTGAAAGAACCCTTTTGGGTTAGTCTTCGAATCCCCTGTGACCTTAGCCTCATAATCCCTTTTTGCTTTTCTTATTCCTTTTTTTATTTCTCTCTTTAATTGAATACGTATATTGATTTCTTAACTGCCCATCCCCTCCTTTGATATGCCTATATATGCCTCTCTTTTGACCAACAGGATGTTTTAATCTATTGTTCATCCATTTGGGATCACTTTTATTTTTTATTTATTTATTAACACATCGGCCGATTCCCACCAAGGCAGGGTGGCCCGAAAAAGAAAAACTTTCATCATCATTCACTCCATCACTGTCTTGCCAGAGGGGTGTTTTACACTACAGTTATAAAACTGCAACATTAACACCCCTCCTTCAGAGTGTAGACACTGTACTTCCCATCTCCAGGACTCAAGTCCGGCCTGCCGGTTTCCCTGAATCCCTTCATAAATGTTACTTTGCTCACACTCCAACAGCACGTCAAGTATTAAAAACCATTTGTCTCCATTCATTCATATCAAATACACTCATGCATGCCTGCTGGAAGTCCAAGCCCCTCACACATAAAACCTCCTTTATCCCCTCCCTCCAACCCTTCCTAAGCCAACCCCTACCCTGCTTTCCCTCCACTACAGATTTACACACTCTCGAAGTCATTCTGTTTTGTTAGATCTAATTTCTTACTCAGAACAAAAGTTGTCTGGGCAGCTAGAACTATGCTCTGAAAAACATCATATTGGCAACCAAGACCACCTACTTTACCCATAGTCAGGACATCCCAATTTAGCCCACCCAGGTAATTTTTCAGTCCCATGAAATCGGCCAAGCGAAAGTCTGGGAGAGATTCGATTGTAGTTATCCAGGTAACTCCATGATATATTGAAACTAAGTGATTTGTGATTGCTTTCCCCAAGCTCATCATTAACCTCAAGATTATTAACTAGTGATTCTTTGTTGGCAAGAACCAAGTCAAGCAGATTGTTTCCTCTAGTTGGTTCTGTCACAAACTGTTTTAAAAAGCAAACCTGAACGGTATCAAGAAAGTCACTAGACTCAAGATTTCCTGTCACATTGTTCCAATCAATTTGTCTAAAGTTAAAGTCTCCCATTAACACAACATTTTCATATCTAGATGCCTTATGAATTTCGTCCCATAGCAACTTATGCACTCTCTATCAAGGTTTGGAGGCCTATAAATCACACCCAAAATTAACTTTTCACAACCCTCGAGAAACTGTAGCCAAACAGATTCTGTGTCTGATGTTTCTACACAACAATTGAAATTATCTCTAACATTCATCACCACTCCACCACCCTTCCTGCTGACCCTATCAGTATGGAATAGTTTATAACCTTTTATGTTGAATTCATAAGGCATTTCTCTATCTTTCAAGTTGAACCAGGTCTCTGTTATAGCAATAATATCTATATTACCTGCACTTGCAAATAATCTTAGCTCATCTATCTTATTTCTTAGACTCCTAATATTTGTATAGTAAACCTTAAGGGAGCTAGTCACTCGTTGCCCTCTAAAATCTCTCTTTGTTTGCTGATCAATTGCTTTGCCTTTACTAGCAACTTTATTTTGAATATTGTCTTTTAAACATGTCCCTGAGGTAACCTAGTTATATCTGCTGTTTTCAACCCTAGTATTGCAGCCTGACTGTTTCCCACAGACACCCATACCTCTATAATCTATCAGTTTACAGTCCTAAACATGTCACCAATAACCCCCTCAATCGAATTGGTTAATGCAACCACTCCAGTCCCAGAGAGATGAACTCCATCCCTTGCATGCATATCACGTTTGCCATAGAATATGTCCCAGTTATCAATGAATAGGATTGCAAGTTCCTTGCAGTACCTGTCTAGCCAGCAATTTATATCAATTGCCCTAGACATCCATTCATTGCCCACTCCCCTTCTAGCAAGATGCTACATATGATTGGGATCCCTCCCTTAGACCTGACTATATCTATGGCTGACCTATACTTATCCAGCAGCTCCTGTCATTCCCAATGTCATTTCCACCAGCACTAAGACAGATAATGGGCTTGTTCCCATTGCCTGACATAATATTATCCAGCCTGCTATTTCACCAACACCAGCTCCTGGGAGAGAGACCCTCTGTGTGGCCTTTCTATCTCTGTTACAAAAAGCACGGTCCATATATCTTACCTGAGAATCTCGCACAATCAGAATACTCTTACCTTGATAAGCAGGGGAGTCAGTGGTACCTTTAATCTCACTAACCACTGAAGTACACTCATCCTGGATAACAGAAAATCGATTTCCTACCTTCATATCTTCTCTATTAACCCTTTGACTGTCGCGGCCGTATATATACGTTTGCGAGGTACCGTGTTTGACGTATATATACTCATAAATTCTAGCGGCTTCAAATCAGGCAGGAGAAAGCTAGTAGGCCCACATGTGAGAGAATGGGTCTGTGTGGTCAGTGTGCACCACATAAAAAAAATCCTGGAGCACGCAGTGCATAATGAGAAAAAAAAAACTCCGACCGTTTTTTTTAATTAAAATGCCGACTTTGTGGTCTATTTTCGTATAGTATTTGTGGTTGTATTCTCGTTTTCTTGGTCTCATTTGATAGAATGGAAACTATATTATAGAAATGGAGGTGATTTTGATTAATTTTACTATAAAAAGAACCTGGAAATGGAGCACAAAGTACAGGAAATGTTTGATTTTTGCCGATGTTCAAAAGTGAACAAATGATGTCATTGTCCAATAAATGTCCAAATAGCCATTCTAATACGCAGTCATGAATGGGTTGATGTAATTTTTACAATTATTACAGTATTGCAGTAGTCTGCATAACAGTAAATCTTCTATTTTTTTGTTTGAATAAAATTTCAAAATAAAAAGCAAGAGTAATATCACAGGGACCTGGAGACATGACTGATGAACAAAGAAAATGTTATTTTAGAGCCAGGAATGTCTGCATTGTTCATTCTGGACCTTATTTTGAAATTGTCATATTTTTTAATTTTCGTGAAATTGGCCAAATTGCAAATTTCTGACCATGTTATTGGGTAGTTGAAATCGGTAAATGGGCAGTTTCTTGTACTCAATCGATAGAAAAAATAGAGTTCTGAAGAAATAGTTATGAGTTTGGTTGACTGGAATAACGGAATTAGCCGAAAATAGGGCTCAAAGTGGGCGAAATTGCCGATTTTTAAATATCGCCGAAGTCGCTAACTTCGCGAGAGCGTAATTCCGTCAGTTTTCCATCAAATTTCGTTTTTTTGGTGTCTTTACAATCGGGAAAAGATTCTCTATCATTTCATAAGAAAAAATAATTTTTTTTTTTTTCGAATATTTTGCGACACCAGAAGCAACTTCAGGATTTGGCCCTTCGACAGTCAAAGGGTTAACCTTCCTTATCATCCTTCGTCCTGAACTGTGAACCACTTGCCACTTAAAGCGGCTGCCACTCTCTAAATCACTGCTGGTAACTTTTTCCTCCTCACCAGCTACCACCATCTCACACTCACTCCCAAACCCATCAAGACGAAGCTTCAGCCTCCTATTTTCCTCCTGAAGAAGTAGAATCTCCTTCTTCAACACCTGAACCTGAGATTCTAAAACACTACAACAAGCCATGGTGCTTGGTAACACCCGACGCTAATCCCAGACAGCTTAGGACAGGTATGACCACACGTGACCACTGAGCACTGACCACTGTGCTGTATTTACATACTATACTATACTGTGCTGTAAGGAAGCTTAGTATAATGGTTTTTCAGCTATGCTTTTTAATAACTTTTGCTTTAGGAAACTTTTACAGTATGTTTGCAATGGTGCAACACACGCATGCTTAACCCGTAAACGGTCCAAGCAGATCTACGTTCACATGTGTAGTGCTACAAAAGTAGATCTACGTTTTTTTTACATATTTTCAAATATAACAAAAAAAAGTAGATCAAATTTTTTTTTACACTTTTTCAAATGTAAAAAAAACAAAAAGAAGATCTACTTTTTTTACATACTTTCAAATATTGAAAAAACGTATACAGTGAAACCTCAAAAATCGAACTGCTCCCAACAAACCAATTATGTAAGTGTATTTTTGTAAGTGCTTTTATAAGTGTATTTTTGAGGGTCTGAAATGGACTAATCTAATTTACATTATTCCTGATGGGAATAAATTCGTTCGGTAGAGACACTTGAACAGCCTTCTGGACTGAAGAAAGTTCTATATTTGAGGTTCCACTGTATATACGTTTCGACCATTTACGGGTTAAAGTTTCATGGAATTCAGTTTAAAATGATAAAAAAAATTAAAAACAACATAACTA
Organism: Cherax quadricarinatus; assembly: GCF_038502225.1. Taxonomy (NCBI): domain Eukaryota; kingdom Metazoa; phylum Arthropoda; class Malacostraca; order Decapoda; family Parastacidae; genus Cherax; species Cherax quadricarinatus. The sequence goes on from NC_091386.1 coordinate 1,881,697, forward strand.
TTGGGCATTCATGATTTTTGCCAAATATTGATTTTTAAAACTGCCTTGTATTGACAACTTATAAAAAACAAATCAAATATATACAGTGGACCCCCGCATAACGATCACCTTCGAATGAGACCAATTATGTAAGTGTATTTATGTAAGTGCGTTTGTACGTGCATGTTTGAGGGTCTGAAATGGACTAATCTACTTCACAATATTCCTTATGGGAACAAATTCGGTCAGTACTGGCACCTGAACATACTACTGGAATGAAAAAATATCGTTAACCGGGGGTCCACTGTACTGTACATCTCTAAATAAGAAAGATAGCTACTGAAAGTCGGAGTAAAAATCAAGCTTCCCACAGGTCACATTCTTCCATCACCGAGTCCAGCAGAACACAGAGATAGAAAAATGGTATTTAGAAAATAATTTGATCAATGTTTTCCCATTCTGAAGGAGAGGTGTTAATGTTGCAGTTTAACCCATAAATGGTCCAAACGTATATATACGTTCACTACCGTACTGCCCCAACTTTTTTGAGAAAAAAACATTGTTGATTTTTAATAGGAAAAAAGAGCATATGGTGCCCAGGCATCCCCAATTATTTTAATATGGTGCACAGTGAGTGCTCACACCCATTCTCACATGTCTAGGCGACTCAGGCTTATCATGGCAATGTTAAATGTAGGACACATAAAACGTAAATATACGTTTGGGGCACTAGCGGTAAAAACGTATATATACATTTGGACCATTTACGGGTTAAAAACTGTAGTGTAAAGCACCCTTCTGGCAAGACAGTGATGGAGTGAATAATGGTGAAAGTTTCTCTTTTTCGGGCCACCCTGCCTAGGTGGGAATCGGCCAGTGTGTTAATACAATAAAAAATATGTGTTTCCAGATGAGAAAAGGAAAAAACAAACAGTGCTTTAAGAGTAAACAAATTAATTTCTAATGTTAGCTTTACAAGGTAAAGCTTCTAATAAATGATTATAAAATATTAATTACAAGGAAGGCCTCCAGCAGGCCTAGGCATACTGAAGGTGCTAACACAGAGGTGTTGATGTTCATAATTTATGAGAAAAACAATTTTGCATGCAATTTGCAGACCTCAACAATGTGCTTGATTTGTGCCATCATCACCAGCAAATAATACAGTTCTTATTGACAGCTGAACATATTCTGCATGTATTGTATTTTGTAGTAACTACGGTACAAGATATTGGAGATAGTGCCGCTATGCAGTACTGCAGGTATTAAATGCAGTACTGCAGGTATTAAATGCAGTACTGCAGGTATTAAATGCAGTACTGCAGGTATTAAATGCAGTACTGCAGGTATTAAATGCAGTACTGCAGGTATTAAATGCAGTACTGCAGGTATTAAATGCAGTACTGCAGGTATTAAATGCAGTACTGCAGGTATTAAATGCAGTACTGCAGGTATTAAATGCAGTACTGCAGGTATTAAATGCAGTACTGCAGGTATTAAATGCAGTACTGCAGGTATTAAAGTGCAGGTATTAAATGCAGTACTGCAGGTATTAAATGCAGTACTGCAGGTATTAAATGCAGTACTGCAGGTATTAAATGCAGTACTGCAGGTATTAAATGCAGTACTGCAGGTATTAAATGCAGTACTGCAGGTATTAAATGCAGTACTGCAGGTATTAAATGCAGTACTGCAGGTATTAAATGCAGTACTGCAGGTATTAAATGCAGTACTGCAGGTATTAAATGCAGTACTGCAGGTATTAAATGCAGTACTGCAGGTATTAAATGCAGTACTGCAGGTATTAAATGCAGTACTGCAGGTATTAAATGCAGTACTGCAGGTATTAAATGCAGTACTGCAGGTATTAAATGCAGTACTGCAGGTATTAAATGCAGTACTGCAGGTATTAAATGCAGTACTGCAGGTATTAAATGCAGTACTGCAGGTATTAAATGCAGTACTGCAGGTATTAAATGCAGTACTGCAGGTATTAAATGCAGTACTGCAGGTATTAAATGCAGTACTGCAGGTATTAAATGCAGTACTGCAGGTATTAAATGCAGTACTGCAGGTATTAAATGCAGTACTGCAGGTATTAAATGCAGTACTGCAGGTATTAAATGCAGTACTGCAGGTATTAAATGCAGTACTGCAGGTATTAAATGCAGTACTGCAGGTATTAAATGCAGTACTGCAGGTATTAAATGCAGTACTGCAGGTATTAAATGCAGTACTGCAGGTATTAAATGCAGTACTGCAGGTATTAAATGCAGTACTGCAGGTATTAATGCAGAAACACAGTATATATACATGACTGCATCATTCTGAAGTTATAATGATGACTCCATCATTCTGAAGTTATAATGATTGCATCATTCTGAAGTTATAATGATGACTCCATCATTCTGAGGTTATAATGACTGCATCATTATGAAGTTATAATGACTGCATCATTCTAAAGTTATAATGATGACTCCATCATTCTGAAGTTATAATGACTGCATCATTCTGAAATTATAATGATGACTCCATCATTATGAGGTTATAATGGCTGCATCATTCTAAAGTTATAATGATGACTGCATCATTCTGAAGTTATAATGATGACTGCATCATTCTGAAGTTATAATGATGACTGCATCATTCTGAAGTTATAATGACTGCATCATTCTGAAGTTATAATGATGACTGCATCATTCTGAAGTTATAATGACTGCATCATTCTGAAGTTATAATAATGACTGCATCATTCTGAAGTTATAATGATGACTGCATCATTCTGAAGTTATGATGACTGCATCATTCTGAAGTTATAATGACTGCATCATTCTGAAGTTATAATGACTGCATCATTCTGAAGTTATAATGATGAATGCATCATTCTGAAGTTATAATGATGATGCCATCATTCTGAAGTTATAATGATGATGCCATCATTCTGAAGTTAGAATGATGACTGCATCATTCTGAAGTTATAATGATGACTGCATCATTCTGAAGTTATAATGATGACTGCATCATTCTGAAGTTATAATGACTGCATCATTCTGAAGTTATAATGACTGCATCATTCTGAAGTTATAATGATGACTGCATCATTCTGAAGTTATAATGATGACTGCATCATTCTGAAGTTATAATGATGACTGCATCATTCTGAAGTTATAATGATGACTGCATCATTCTGAAGTTATAATGATGACTGCATCATTCTGAAGTTATAATGATGACTGCATCATTCTGAAGTTATAATGATGATGCCATCATTCTGAAGTTATAATGATGATGCCATCATTCTGAAGTTATAATGATGACTGCATCATTCTGAAGTTATAATGATGACTGCATCATTCTGAAGTTATAATGATGACTGCATCATTCTGAAGTTATAATGATGACTGCATCATTCTGAAGTTATGACTGCATCATTCTGAAGTTATAATGATGACTGCATCATTCTGAAGTTATAATGATGACTGCATCATTCTGAAGTTATAATGATGACTGCATCATTCTGAAGTTATAATGATGACTGCATCATTCTGAAGTTATAATGATGACTACATCATTCTGAAGTTATAATGATGACTGCATCATTCTGAAGTTATAATGATGACTGCATCATTCTGAAGTTATAATGACTGCATCATTCTGAAGTTATAATGATGACTACATCATTCTGAAGTTATAATGATGACTGCATCATTCTGAAGTTATAATGATGACTACATCATTCTGAAGTTATAATGATGACTGCATCATTCTGAAGTTATAATGATGACTGCATCATTCTGAAGTTATAATGATGACTACATCATTCTGAAGTTATAATGATGACTACATCATTCTGAAGTTATAATGACTGCATCATTCTGAAGTTATAATGATGACTACATCATTCTGAAGTTATAATGATGACTGCATCATTCTGAAGTTATAATGATGACTACATCATTCTGAAGTTATAATGATGACTGCATCATTCTGAAGTTATAATGATGACTGCATCATTCTGAAGTTATAATGATGACTGCATCATTCTGAAGTTATAATGATGACTACATCATTCTGAAGTTATAATGATGACTGCATCATTCTGAAGTTATAATGACTGCATCATTCTGAAGTTATAATGATGACTGCATCATTCTGAAGTTATAATGATGACTGCATCATTCTGAAGTTATAATGATGACTGCATCATTCTGAAGTTATAATGATGACTGCATCATTCTGAAGTTATAATGATGACTACATCATTCTGAAGTTATAATGATGACTGCATCATTCTGAAGTTATAATGATGACTGCATCATTCTGAAGTTATAATGATGACTGCATCATTCTGAAGTTATAATGATGACTGCATCATTCTGAAGTTATAATGATGACTGCATCATTCTGAAGTTATAATGATGACTGCATCATTCTGAAGTTATAATGATGACTGCATCATTCTGAAGTTATAATGATGACTACATCATTCTGAAGTTATAATGATGACTGCATCATTCTGAAGTTATAATGATGACTGCATCATTCTGAAGTTATAATGATGACTGCATCATTCTGAAGTTATAATGATGACTGCATCATTCTGAAGTTATAATGATGACTGCATCATTCTGAAGTTATAATGATGACTGCATCATTCTGAAGTTATAATGATGACTGCATCATTCTGAAGTTATAATGATGACTGCATCATTCTGAAGTTATAATGACTGCATCATTTTGAAGTTATAATGACTGCATCATTCTGAAGTTATAATGACTGCATCATTCTGAAGTTATAATGATGACTGCATCATTCTGAAGTTATAATGATGACTACATCATTCTGAAGTTATAATGATGACTGCATCATTCTGAAGTTATAATGATGACTACATCATTCTGAAGTTATAATGATGACTGCATCATTCTGAAGTTATAATGGAACTCAAATGTAATGTATAAAATACATTAGTCTCTTGTTTACCTATCAAAATCGTTTTCTGAGTGTTATTAATTGTGGGTTACATGCATTTAAAAATGCAAATTAATCTCTGGCACATGCCTCATGATGGTCCTGGGGATCATGAGAGCAGTGAGCATACTGCATACCAGGACTCCTGGTTATCTAGGTTGATCACAGTCATGCTCTGGGAGCAAGCAATGCAGTCTAAATGACTCACGAAATCGTAATGACACGATTGCAAACAAACCATACCACGGACGGGGATAGAACCCGCGATCAGAGAGTCTCAAAACTCTACACCATCTAACATAAGCATTGTAGACCAAGATGGCATCTGTCAGGTTCTCTCTTACAAGCCCCCAGCCCTGTCTACCTCAACAATTCAAGAAAGATGTCACTGTATCTTACAAGCCCCCAGCCCTGTCTACCTCAATAATTCAAGAAAGATGTCACTGTATCTTACAAGCCCCCAGCCCTGTCTACCTCAATAATTCAATAAAGATGTCACTGTATCTTACAAGCCCCCCAGCCCTGTCTACCTCAATGATTCAAGAAAGATGTCACTGTATCTTACTAGCCCCCAGCCTGTCTACCTCAATAATTCAAGAAAGATGTCACTGTATCTTACAAGCCCCCAGCCCTGTCTACCTCAATAATTCAATAAAGATGTCACTGTATCTTACAAGCCCCCCAGCCCTGTCTACCTCAATGATTCAAGAAAGATGTCACTGTATCTTACTAGCCCCCAGCCTGTCTACCTCAATAATTCAAGAAAGATGTCACTGTATCTTACTAGCCCCCAGCCCTGTCTACCTCAATAATTCAATAAAGATGTCACTGTATCTTACTAGCCCCCAGCCCTGTCTACCTCAATAATTCAATAAAGATGTCACTGTATCTTACAAGCCCCCAGCCCTGTCTTCCTCAATGATTCCAAAAAGGTATCCCAGTATCTTACAAGCCCCAGTCCCATCTTGAAGAAAGTTAGGGCCATGTTAGTAATTTCCCTTATATCTGAAGAGAGGACCGTTAGATGCTTGGACCCTCTGGCCTGAGGGCCGCACGCAGCGTACAGCAACTTCAAATATTTATAAACATTAAAACTAATAAACGCTCATTTTCAGTCACTTCAGTTACTTATTCATTTAAATTTTATTCATTCTTGTTTGTTTTAACACATCGGCTGTTTCCCACCCGGGCCGGGTGGCCGAAAAAGAAAGAAAGAACTTTCGTCATCATTCAACATTTTTACCATCACTCACACATAATCACTGTCTTTGCAGAAGCGCCCAGATATGAGAGTTCAGATGCCCCTCCAAACTGATTTTTTTTTCTTTGGTCCACAAAAATTGTGTAAAATAAATGCGGCCCCTGTAGTGAAAAGTTGGAGACTCCTTGATCTACACTTAAAGAATTCTCTCTCAGTACACTAACGGCACACTGTTTTTCACCAAGGGAATTTTATACTGTCTCCTGAGCCACCTGTTTTCGTAAGGAGTTATTTTCATGATAAATTTGTAACCAGGAGTAAATAATTAGGCACAGTACTTAGTCTGTACTCTATGTTTAGGATTTTTCCCACTATTCAGTGTTGATACATTTTCCTCTGTAGTACAAGTGATCTACAACACTCTTCTCCCTATAATGTGTTTGTATTATATGCAAGTAGGTACCTGATGTTAGCCAACTGATGTGGGTTGCATCCTGGGGAACAAGACTAACTTAAGTTGCTTTTTATATATCACCGATGTCAGTTAGGCCTGTATAAGTTGTGTCATGTATGTGAAGAAATAAAGATTGTTATTATTATTGTGATTACATATTTTTTTAGCACGTCAGCCATTAAAGTTATTTGTATATTGGATTTTAATTTCACTAGTTTATAGATTTAGAGGCTGTATTATTTGTGGTATTTAATTATCCTTTTACGAATTCTGCCTTTCACCACAGTGAGTGATCACTTTCTGAGCATGTGTTGTGTAACAGTGTCCCCGACCAGAGCATGTGTTGTGTAACAGTGTCCCCGACCAGAGCATGTGTTGTGTAACAGTGTCCCCGACCAGAGCATGTGTTGTGTAACAGTGTCCCTGACCAGAGCATGTGTTGTGTAACAGTGTCCCCGACCAGAGCATGTGTTGTGTAGCAGTGTCCCTGACCAGAGCATGTGTTGTGTAACAGTGTCCCCAACCAGAGCATGTGTTGTGTAACAGTGTCCCCGACCAGAGCATGTGTTGTGTAGCAGTGTCCCTGACCAGAGCATGTGTTGTGTAACAGTGTCCCCGACCAGAGCATGTGTTGTGTAACAGTGTCCCTGACCAGAGCATGTGTTGTGTAACAGTATCCCTGACCAGAGCATGTGTTGTGTAACAGTGTCCCCGACCAGAGCATGTGTTGTGTAACAGTGTCCCTGACCAGAGCATGTGTTGTGTAACAGTGTCCCCGACCAGAGTATGTGTTGTGCAACAGTGTCCCTGACCAGAGCATGTGTTGTGTAACAGTGTCCCCGACCAGAGCATGTGTTGTGCAACAGTGTCCCTGACCAGAGCATGTGTTGTGTAACAGTGTCCCCGACCAGAGCATGTGTTGTGCAACAGTGTCACCGACCAGAACATGTGTTGTGCAACAGTGTCCCTGACCAGAGCATGTGTTGTGTAACAGTGCCCCCCGATGCTGGCCACATCAGATGCTCTTTAACCTCGACTCATATTAACCTTATCCCAGCATATTTATATATGAAATCTTTGTATATTTTTTTTTGTTTTCCTGGCTGTTTTAAAAATAATTAATTTTTGTTCTATTTCCTGTCCCGAGTCTTGATTTTTTATTTAGTAAGCGATTTAATAACAATTACTGCACAATACAGTATTGTGTAAAAACTTATAGCTTTCTTTATTTACTTCATATTTTTCCATTTTATTTTGGTTTTATCTTATGAATTTCTTTTTTAATAATTGCTATTAGAGTATTATATTCCTTGGGAGGAACTAATCCCACAAGCATCATATAGCACCTGGAGAATGGGAGGCAATGAGATTTGATCCAAGGAAAGAGTGTTCCAATTCTTTGGATGACTGCCCCATCCCTTCTTGAAGGTTATTTTGCCTAATGTTTATGAACCTGGAGTCTCTGTACTGTGTTAAGTCTCACGCTTTAATCATCAAATTATTCCTTTAACCTAACATTTCTTAATTAAGAAAACTTTCTTGGAATAATTAATCCCTTTGGAGGAATTAAAAGGCACAATACAGTAGGACCCACATATCTAAGGGGATACTTTTCAAGGACCTGCCATGGATACTGAAACCGTGGATAGCGGCGAACCCTATACAGTGGACCCCCGGTTAACGAACTTTTTTCATTCCAGTAGTATGTTCAGGTGCCAGTACTGACCGAATTTTTTCCCATAAGGAATATTGTGAAGTAGATTAGTCAATTTCAGACCCCCAAACATACACGTACAAACGCACTTACATAAATACACTTACATAATTGGTCGCATTTGGAGGTGATCGTTATGCGGGGGTCCACTGTATATAAGTCCTATACATACCTATTATAAAGCTTAACCCTTAAACTGTCCAAGCAGATCTACGTTCACATGCGTAGTGCTCCAAAAGTAGATCAAAGTTTCTTTTACACTTTTTCAAATGTAAAAAAAGAAAAGAAGATCTATTTTTTTACATACTTTCAAATGTTGAAAAAAACGTAGATCTACGTTTGGACGGTTTAAGGGTTAATTGATAAAGTATACACAGTAAATAGAGAGTTATCACTTTTCCACTGATGGGAAGCACTTAATGGCTTCTCTTAGGCTTAGAAGAACTGTCAGCTTCTCTATTTTTGCACTCTGTGGCCATTATTATGCAAAATTAAAAGGCATTTTTGGGCTACAGTAAACTCTGGATAACTGAAACCGTGGACACCAAATCTGCGGATATGGAGGTTCTAATGTGCTGTGACTGGACTAACACACAAGTAACACATATATAGGAGACTGAAACTTATTACGATGTTTTGGTCTGACTTGGACCAATAACTAGTCATGTGACTAGATAATAATCCAAGTTGGACTGAAAAGTTGTCATAAGTTGGTCTCCTATGTGCAGGGTTGTTTATGTATCAATCCACTCAAATTATTAACCGAGGTTAACTTAAGCCAGTTTGGCTTGCTTTCATGGGGATCCAATGTGACCCACAACATTGACCTAATACACAGGTATTAGGTCATGTTAGGTCAGGTAAGGTATGTCAGGAAACAGGACAGGTATGTCAGGAAACAGGAAAGGCATGCCAGGAAACAGGACAGGTATGTCAGGAAACAGGACAGGCATGCCAGGAAACAGGACAGGTATGTCAGGAAACAGGACAGGTATGTCAGGAAACAGGACAGGTATGTCAGGAAACAGGAAAGGTATGTCAGGAAACAAGACAGGTATGTCAGGATACAGGACAGGTATGTCAGGAAACAGAACAGGTATGCCAGGAAACAGGACAGGTATGTCAGGACAGGTATGCCAGGAAACAGGACAGGTATGTCAGGAAACAGGACAGGTTTGTCAGGAAACAGGACAGGTTTGTCAGGAAACAGGACAGGTATGTCAGGAAACAGGACAGATATGTCAGGAAACAGGACAGGTATGTCAGGAAACAGGAAAGGTATGTCAGGAAACAGGAAAGGTATGCCAGGAAACAGGACAGGTATGTCAGGAAACAGGACAGGTGTGTCAGGAAACAGGACAGGTATGTCAGGAAACAGGAAAGGTATGTCAGGAAACAGGAAAGGCATGCCAGGAAACAGGACAGGTATGTCAGGAAACAGGAAAGGCATGCCAGGAAACAGGACAGGTATGTCAGGAAACAGGACAGGTGTGTCAGGAAACAGGACAGGTATGTCAGGAAACAGGAAAGGTATGTCAGGAAACAGGAAAGGTATGCCAGGAAACAGGACAGGTATGTCAGGAAACAGGACAGGTGTGTCAGGAAACAGGACAGGTATGCCAGGAAACAGGACAGGTATGTCAGGAAACAGGACAGGTATGTCAGGAAACAGGACAGGTGTGTCAGGAAACAGGACAGGTATGTCAGGAAACAGGACAGGTATGTCAGGAAACAGGAAAGGTGTGCCAGGAAACAGGACAGGTATGTCAGGAAACAGGACAGATATGTCAGGAAACAGGAAACAGGAAAGGTATGTCAGGAAACAGGACAGGTTGTCAGGAAACAGGAAAGGTATGTCAGGAAACAAGACAGGTATGTCAGGATACAGGACAGGTATGTCAGGAAACAGGAAAGGTATGCCAGGAAACAGGACAGGTATGTCAGGAAACAGGACAGGTATGTCAGGAAACAGGACAGGTATGTCAGGAAACAGGACAGGTATGTCAGGAAACAGGACAGGTTTGTCAGGAAACAGGACAGGTATGTCAGGAAACAGGAAAGGTATGCCAGGAAACAGGACAGGTATGTCAGGAAACAGGACAGGTATGTCAGGAAACAGGACAGGTATGTCAGGAAACAGGAAAGGTATGTCAGGAAACAAGACAGGTATGTCAGGATACAGGACAGGTATGTCAGGAAACAGAACAGGTATGCCAGGAAACAGGACAGGTATGTCAGGACAGGTATGCCAGGAAACAGGACAGGTATGCCAGGAAACAGGACAGGTATGTCAGGAAACAGGACAGGTTTGTCAGGAAACAGGACAGGTTTGTCAGGAAACAGGACAGGTATGTCAGGAAACAGGACAGGTATGTCAGGAAACAGGAAAGGTATGCCATGAAACAGGAAAGGTATGCCATGAAACAGGACAGGTATGTCAGGAAACAGGAAAGGTATGCCAGGAAACAGGACATGTATGTCAGGAAACAGGACAGGTATGTCAGGAAACAGGAAAGGTATGCCAGGAAACAGGACAGGTATGCCAGGAAACAGGACAGGTATGTCAGGAAACAGGACAGGTATGTCAGGAAACAGGACAGGTATGTCAGGAAACAGGAAAGGTATGTCAGGAAACAGGACAGGTTTGTCAGGAAACAGGACAGGTATGCCAGGAAACAGGACAGGTATGTCAGGAAACAAGACAGGTATGTCAGGAAACAGGACAGGTTTGTCAGGAAACAGGACAAGTGTTTGCTGACACAGGTCTTAGTCATATGATGATCCCTAACTAGAGCTTTTGGTCATCTGACCAAGGCCTTCCACCGGCTTACCAGTCCACCTCTATTTACAGTGTTTGCTGCTTGCTGAACAAGCACACCAAATATAAGATTTACCAGAATACCTCACCTTGCCCAGGATTCAAAGTTAATTCCTTTTGTTTGCCACTGAGCTTTGAGACACTGGATTCATTCATATTTTTGTGTACTATCTGGGTAACCTTCATAAACTGGCTGCCTATAACCACTGTGAAACTGGCTTCAGAACAACCACTGTGAAACTGGCTTCAGAACAACCACTGTGAAACTGGCTTCAGAACAACCACTGTGAAAAAATAGTGAAATTCCAAGTGCTTTTGTGACTTCTCATGTTACCGAGGAATATAATAATGTGAGATATCATGAGAGTGCTTGGAATTTCACTATTCTTTTTGCAGTGGTTGTTCTGCACATTGTGATATCAACTGTTTACTGTGATCTTATTGCAGAAATTGAAAATATTTCTTGTGTTCACTGGTGTTGCCATTAGAGGACGTTATGGTCTGTTAACAGCAATGAACGTATTACAGTAAGTAATTTTGAGAAAATATTAACATAAAGTTCAAATAATTTCTTTTTCAAAAAGTACGAAACATTGAAGGAAAAAACACAATACTGTACTATATCTGGAACAATAAAAAAATAAAACTTAGACTACATTATAGTTCATCTTGGATGACTATCAAGTCACAAGTAACTTCGCTTCAGATTCTATTTCTTATAAGCAAACCCTTGATTTAATGGAATAATGGGGAGGGAGGGATGGAGGGTGAGTGACTGGTAATGGTGATTCTGATGGATAAGGCTGAAACGGTTTTCCTGCGTCTAGTGGCTAACGCGACGGCCTGGAGTTTTGAGACTCTCTGACCGCGGGTTCAATCCCGGCTGGGGTATGGTTTTTTTTCCTGCGATTGTTAAAATAAAGGACAATTCTATGAGCAGCAGACTACGTCTGCTGCGTCCCTATCAAGCGACTCAGTGGATTTTGCACCGCATTTCCTAAGTGTTTCAAGTCAAGATCATATAAAGCGAAGGTTTACTCTCAAGTGTGAATTACAACAAACTATTATTCCTTAATTATAACAATAGTGAAAAATACCACAGAAATTTATTAATGCATCACTAATTTACAGTGTGACTTATGTGTTGTTAGTGAGTGAATGTACAGTACAGTATAGTACAGTGCAGTATAGTACACTGCAGTATAGTACAGTGCAGTATAGTACAGTACAGTATAGTACATTACAGTACAATACAGCAGAGTACAACAGAGTACAGTACAATATAGCCAAGTACAATATAGTACAGTACAACAGAGTACAGTACAGTACATATAAGTGAGCCAGGGCTTGTATGGAGCTCATGCAGGTGTCATATTCTTGGTAATATGAGAAGTGAGTGAGGTAGAAGAGTGGCAATTCTTCAACAATTTCTTGTTAATAAGAACACACACTACATACCTGATTAATATTAACTACACAACTCTATACTATTTGCCTTAAGAATCTTTAATGAGAATAAGAAATTTTGAGTGTACAATCTAAAAATTTATATATATCCATCTGACAGCTGCCAAACATAAGATTTTGGTGTGCCAAATTAAGATGTAATTTCAGGACGTTAATAAAAAAGAAAAAGGCACAATACAATTACTGGAACAATACACAAATAACCTGCACGTAAGAGAAACAAACGTATGACGTTTCGGTCTGACTTAGACCATTAACTAGTCACACACACAAGCGCGAAGGTAGAGAAGCCAGTATGTGCAAGTTATTTGTGTATAGTACATTAATATGAGTAGCAGCTTGTGATAAATTACTCTGACAAAAAATAAAAAACTTAATTAATTTAATAATATCATTAAGACGTAAAAGTACAGCACAGTATTAATATGTAATGAAAACAGAGAAAGGATAGTTGAAGATAGAAACCAAAGAACACAATTAAGCAGAACACAAGCAAGGCAAATCTAGAGCAAGCGACACAGCGGAGCAGCCACAGCAGTAACATACCTGGGGTATTGGATCTGGGGGTCCAGCGATGAGAACACCTAACTGTAACATTCACCAAGACCGAACAAAAATTGGTATAAAAGAACAGAGAATAAATCAAATAAAAAAAGAACGGTTAATTGAACTATCCTAAATAATATGTAAAATGAGTAGGAATGTTTCAACATGCAGAAGAACTATTAAAATTAATACATTATATAAACTGTATATAATTTATATAGGTGTCCCTTATTTTATGAAAATACATACATGCATTTACACTCACTACCAGTGTACCGAGCTCAATCAAACCATCAACACTTAACTCCACTCTCTTGCAAACTACACTGACTGTATATAGGAAACATCACACACACAAAAGAATCAACATATATGGGAGCTGTGGCTTGGCCCCTGCTACCACAAATAGGTACGTACATAATAACCTGCATAAAGCAACCCCTTGTAAAAAGAGAAACCTTTATACAGTATAGTATATAAATACATATCCACAACAAAACTGCACATAGTACAAATGGCTAATATACATTTTAACAACATTTAAAAAAACTGCAAATACTTTGATCTATCAATCACACTGTCAAGGCACACAATACAGTATAGTAGTGCTAGTTGGGTTGTATATCAGAGGGACTGCTAAGGTGAGGAAGTAGACCACCTACTGACCTCACTTACAAGTGGTCATGTGACCAAGTCAGGTTAATTAAAAGCAATCTGCAAGTCAACATATATAGATCAATTAATCTCCTGAGTTTCTGACTCCACTTGGGTTATTACTGAGCGCTGACAAGTGTCCAATAATAATAATCTTTATTTACTACAAGTACATGTACAAGATATACAGATCATAGCTGACATCAATGACATACCACTATATAGAAAGCCGCTCGTTATGCTGAGCATTTCCCGCAAATTAGGTCAGTTCTGTCCCAGGATGCGACCCACACCAGTCCACTAACACCCAGGATGCCACCCACACCAGTCCACTAACACCCAGGATGCGGCCCACACCAGTCCACTAACACCCAGGATGCGACCCACACCAGTCCACTAACACCCAGGATGCGACCCACACCAGTCCACTAACACCCAGGATGCGACCCACACCAGTCCACTAACACCCAGGTACCCATTTTACTGATGGGTGAACATAGAAAACTGGTGTAAGGAAACACGTCAAACGTTTCCACTCTTTCACCAGGAATCGAATCCGGACCCTCACTGTGTGAAGCGAGAGGTTTTACCACCAGGCCACTTTATTCATAACCTAAAATGTTCCAGGTTGTACCACTAGCACAAGTACTCAGCTTATGAAGTCCTAGAACGTTTAAAATTTAATCAACGCTGACTAACAGGAACTGATACACTCTTGAAGTCATTCTGTTTCGCTCCAATCTCTTTACATGTCCGAACCACCTCAACAACCCTTCCTCAGCCCTCTGGACAACAGTTTTGGTAATCCCGCACCTCCTCCTAACTTCCAAACTACGAATTCTCTGCATTATATTCACACCACACATTGCCCTCAGACATGACATCTCCACTGCCTCCAGCCTTCTCCTCGCTGCAACATTCATCACCCATGCTTCACACCCATATAAGAGCATTGGTAAAACTATACTCTCATACATTCCCCTCTTTGCCTCCAAGGACAAAGTTCTTTGTCTCCACAGACTCCTAAGTGCACCACTCACTCTTTTCCCCTCATCAATTCTATGATTCACCTCATCTTTCATAGACTCATCCTTAGACCCAACTTAGCTTTTTATATTGTCCCACAACTTTCTGTAAAATGAAAGTCTTCAACAAAGGAAATCTATAACATCATCACTTGACTGGGGGTACAATCTACCTACAGAATGTAGTTCTGACTAACCAGTTTTGCCTGAATTCCTTTACAGATATTACCTTTCTCACACTCCAACAACGTGTCAACTACCAAAAACCACTTATCTCCACCAACTCTAATCCACTTACAAATGCTTGTTGGATTTCTCCTCGACACACTGTGCCCAAAACAGAAACAGAATTTTTAGAAAAATGGCATCAATCAATTTCCCATGCCACAAACCAATTTAATTGACTTACATTTCTAATGAAAATAAATATTAACACAACCAGAGCAATATTTAATGAATATGAGCACACGCTTCTCGTGGGTTGGACCGCAATGCAAGTACTGCCAACAAATACGGAAAAAATACCCTAAGGTGCAGATCAAAGAATTTATTATACACTTCGTTTTGCTCTGATAAAATCATAACTTAGTCGGCAGACCACCACTTCCTCTATTCATTTATTACACCAAAGTATTATTGTAATTGTAGGAAAACACTGGCTTATTTTTTTGTAATGGCAGTTTACACATTAGTTATAAGTTCTATCTACTCACATTCCCTCTCACTCACTGGCAAAAAACTGCAAACAGAATTCAATAGCAGTTATGTTAAATACCCATTTCTGTTTCTTTTAACAATCAGTTAAAAATCTTTTCTTGCTTATTTCTTTAATTTTGTTTCCCAGTATAAGGGAAGGACAGACAGCAGACCCCATGTCTAGATCACTGCTTTCTGCTGGAAGCACTAACTAGTCTAGCTCCTTTAATATTGCAAAAGATGGTAAGGCGCTATAAACAATACCTTTAAGTTGGATATGAGAATAAGAAAGAGAACTGGGGTGAGTTCTGTGCTTTGAGCAACAGAATTTTTTACTGTGGCAGCCTCTGATTTTATTCTGTGCGCTATAATTCATTGGCTTCTATCTGTTAAGCAGTTAAATATCCATCGGTCCACTTTTCCGGTTAATACTTCTGCAAGCATTTTTTGTACACAATCATGTACATTTTGCACCATCTGCAAAGTCGCTTGCTTTCACAAAGAATGATTCTGGTGTGTAGGTTTGGGTCTAGTCCCTCACAAATTATAATGTACCTTTCTCACCTATGTTCCGAGGAATACGCTTCAAGGGACTTCAGAAATTCCTGCTAGTTTAGATGCATGATTCAGTGTATATGAACAGTGGAAGTTTTCTTTACGTTTTCTAGCTCAGTAGTCTCACCAACCTTGAAGTTAAATACCCATCTGCCCACTTACCAGTTATTCCTTCTGTATGCATTTTCTGTGCTAACACACTGTGGTCACACTTGTCAAAGGCTTTTGAAAAATCAATGTACATAACATCAGCATTTAGCTTATCTTCCAATGTATCCAAGATCATATTGTAATGGTCTAGCAAGTGCGAGAGGTAAGAGCGACCTGATCTAAACCCATGCTGCCCTGGATTGTGCAACTGTTGCAATTCAAGTGATTGACAATCTTGCTTCTTACGGACCATTAAAAGATCTTGATATGTGAAGTTAGTGTTACTGGTCTCTAAAATTTTTAAACTGCCACCTTTGTGAAGTGAGCAATATCATTAGTTTTTAATATCTGTGGGATGATACCAGCGTCCAGACTCCTTCACACGATACTACCGTAAAAGCCCAAGATAATTTCTTGCAAATTTTGATGGGTATGAAGTTCCACAAGTCCAGTCTTGGGGCAGAATGCCTGGACATGCCAACCACCCCCTATCAAGACTGAGAAACTGATCACCTCAAAATTTCTTCTACTGTCTCTAAAGTTATATTTGCCAGTATTTAACTGAAGAAGTCTGTTGCACAGGTGATACAGTTCAGCAATAAAGATACCCAAGTGTTCCACAGATATCTTATTCATTAAATATTATGAGATTTAAACATCGGAACCTTCTTTATTTAGTACATAATGTCAACACCTAGTCTCACACATTATTCTGAAATTGTTAGCATTTCCTTTAAATTCTCTGATTATGCAAATTTTCCAAAATGCATAATGAGTTTCGTTAGTGTGACTTTGTAAATGGTCCAAGTCGGACCGAAACGTCGTCATGAGCTGCTCTATGTGCGGGTTATCGGTGTATCGTTCCAGTCATGATATTGTGACTTTTTTGTTATTAAATGGTCAGAATAAACACAAATGAAAGGAAAAACTTTTAATGAAGAAATGTTCAGCCTATACGACAAGCTTCTTTAACCCTTAAACTGTCCAAACAGATCGATGTTCAAATTCGTAGCTACAAAAGTAGATCTACTTTTTTTTACATATTTTCAAATACAACAAAAAAAATGTAGATAAAAGTTTTTTTTACACGTTTTCAAATGTAAAACAAAAAAGAAGATCTACATTTTTTACATACTTTCAGATGTTGAAAAAACGTATATATACGTTTGGACCATTTAAGGGTTAAGTTACCAAGTTGCAAAAAAGTCGGTTGAGAGCAAAACATTGTCATGAGGAATATCGTAAAACATATACCTTTTATATACCTTTGAAGAGTTTCGAGTTTTACTACTCTCGGAGCCCGGCCATGGGCCAGGCTGACCTTGAGGTATATCTTGGGGTATCCTGTACATGCAGTATTGCACAAAACAAGCTATGGGAGGGGAGGAAATCTTCAGCTCAAGATCTTTCACTCATTACCATGCATCATCAGGTGCTTTGCAATGTTGCAAGAGCAGCTCTTGTAACATTGCATAGCTCCTGATGACTCATGAAGACATGTGAAAGATCTTGAGCTGACAATCCCTCCCCCCCACCCTGTGGCTTGTCTGGCATTGCTAACATTCCCTGTCTGCGACTGCAGTGCATGCAGTAATACCTCACAGTCCCAATAGAAAGCTATGCTTTGCAGTTGTGTCCATTTCAAGCAGCGACCGAGCTCATGGAGGTACCATTGTAGCTTACCATCATCACGGTTCCAGTGTATCGTGTGTGTAAATATCAACACTGAAAGCTCATTCCTAATTCTCGTATTATGCTTCATAACATCGTATTTGTATCCCAACGCTGCTAACCACTCAACCTTGTCACTAATTTTAATACTAATAATAATAATAATAAAATAAAATTATCAATAATAATTCTAATAATAATAATAGCAAAAATAATAAAACTATATTACCAACAATATTAATAACAATATAAAAAAATGATTAAAATTATCAGTAATAATAATAGCAAAAAATAAATAAAAGAATAAAATTACAATAAATAATAATAATAGCAAAAATAATAAAATTACTACCGGTAATATATATTATATTAAAATAATAATAATAATAATAATAGTAATAATAATAATCCCATTTACACATACAGTAGTACAGTGGAACCTCTACTTCCGAGTTTAATCCGTTCCATGACTTTGCTTGTAACTGGATTTGCTCGTTTGCAGAGTCAGTTTTCCTCATTTAAATTAATTGAAATGCAATTAATCCGTTCCAGTGGAATTCTGTGCTTCAATAATTTCGCTAATATCAACTCTACGGCTTATTTATCTATCTCATTTCATCTAATATGACATAATAGACAATATAAATAACATAGAAACCTGATATATACTCTAAAATGAATAAAATATGTCATTCATGTAGTGGTATGGGCGGTGTCTGCGGTGGACGAGAGTGTCTGGAGACTGGGCAAAATACTTCATGAATAATTTCACTAATATCATCTATACGGCTTATTTATCCATCACAGTTCATCTAATATGACATAACAGACAATATAAATAACATAGAAACACGATATATACTCTAGAATGAATAAAATAGGTCATTATGTAACAGGTGGAGGCGGCCACAACCGCTCCCTCTTTGTTGTGGTAAACACTGCCATCTAGTGACGGCCTTTTGAAGCCATCTATTATTATAATTATTATATGTAGTACATTATTATTATATATGTATTATTATTATACATATATTATTATTGCATTATATTATTATACTATTATTACTATATGTATTATTATTATGTATATTATTATTATTATTATTATTATTATTATTATTATTATTATTATTATTAGTATATAAATTGTAATTTTTATTCACACAAAAAATATAAGATTTACTGTTATTCCTTATTGCAATAATTGTATAAATAATGTCAACCCATTCATGACAGCATATTGTAATGGAGAGTGACGTCATCTGTTTACTCTGAAACAGTCAAGCAATGAACCATTTCTCCTAGGTTGAGCTCAATTTCAAGGTACTTTTCGTTGTGAAAGCAATTAAAATCACGTCTGTTTCTGTAATATATCTTCCATTCTATCAAATGAGACCCAAAAAAACGAGAATACAACCATAAAAACCATTCGAAATTACCACTATGGGGTGGCTAATTGCTGAGAAGTGAACTCCGTTATTTATGCTTAGATTTCTTTCATTTTTGGTGTACGTTAACAAGCATATTTCCATCATACATTGCCCAAGTTTCAATAAGATAGTCCAACAAACAAACGAGATACAATTCTCGAGATCAAGAGCCCCTCGCCAGTGTCAAGGAACCTGCCTTGAGGGCTGCTCGCTTATGGAAATTTTGCTCGCATATGGAAGCAAAAAATCGACCCATTGGCTGCTCATATTTGGAAAAACTCGCACGTGGACACGCTCGCAAGAAGAGGTTCCACTGTATTTAACTTTCAAGATAACTCCATCAAAGTCAGTTATGTCATATACAGTGGACCCCCGCATAACGATCACCTCCGAATGCGACCAATTATGTAAGTGTATTTATGTAAGTGCGTTTGTACGTGTATGTTTGGGGGTCTGAAATGGACTAATCTACTTCACAATATTCCTTATGGGAACAAATTCGGTCAGTACTGGCACCTGAACATACTTATGGAGTGAAAAAATATCGCTAACCGGGGGTCCACTGTATTTCTAACATTTTCTAGTGTTCTGACTTACACTTCACATAAACAGTTTCTTCTAGTGAACAAACAAAAAGTCACTTCCTTTGACACCTGAGAAGTGACTGACTCAGCCTCTCTGTTATCCATTTGATGTCAGATAACTTACAGAGCAATAAAAAATTTCTCTAAGTAAACAATTATTCGTATACAGTACAGCCTCTCCTCACTTAGCGGCGTACTCGTTTACCGACGACTCGGACTTACGATGGGCTGACCAGTATTTATATCTAAATAATGTATATTAGAGCTGATATCCTCTATTTTGTTTAATGCAGTATACACTACACTACTGTATAAACATTTAAAATATACCAGAAATTTTATAAATGGTGCAAAGGTGACATTAAAACAATATCAGAGACGGTTGACACAAACCCACTACCATTATAGTATGCTCCTCACTTAGCCATGAATTCGTTTAACGATGTGGTCTTGGGAACAGAACTCTGTTGTTAAGTGAGGAGAGGCTGTATATAAGTCCTATACATACCTACCCTACATTTTGATAAATTACATACAATAAGTGGAGAATTATCACTTTTTCACTGATGATAAGCACTTCATGACTACTCTTAGGCATTGAACAACTTCCACCATCACTACTTTTGCACTTTGAGGTCATTATTAAGCAAAATTAAGGGTTACTTTCACACCACGGTAAACAGCGAATAACTGAAACCATGGATACAGGACTCGCGGATACAGGGGACTTACTGCATGTTGAAAATCACACTATTCAGGCCCTGGCTGTAGTCCATATGGAATGTTAGGACACTGGCTGTAAGACAAGCCTTCGTTCATTAAAATATACAGCAGGAGATGGTCTAAGTTGGGAATTTCTAGAAATATTGGGAAGATCTCATACACCAGCTGTGAGGTGGTAGGCAGCCTCTAGAGAGTTCATCAGTCTCTTGTGTTGAACTCTGCACTATGTTCAGTGAAGCTCAGAAGATGGTGTGTGTTATGAATAAGAATGTTGGAAGAAGAGTGTGTTTTATTGAATGCATCACATCTGCTCCAGGGGCGGAGCAGCCATGATGCATGCAACAAAACACTCTTGAAGCTGCAAGGCATCTTGCAGTTGTTGTATAAAAGTCCACACTTCAACCATCTGCTGGTGTATGTTTCATCCATCAAAAGTTTATCCTGCTACTGGTGTTATAACCTTCCGAGCAGATTGAATTTATAATAAAAATATATAAATAAATAAATGAATAAATAAACACACTCACAAAGACACACACACACACTCAAAAATACACACAAACACACACAAATGTACTATGCACAACCAGAAACAATCTTTAACACATCTATTGACACAGGGTAACTGCTGGAGGTGTGGAAGACAGCAAGTGTGGTCTCAATGTTTAATAAATGGGACAGACAAGCAGCATTAAACTACAGACCAGTATTACTAGCATGCATAGTATGAAAAATTATGGAGACGTTTATCAGAAGAGTGTTGGAGCACCTAAAAAGGAATGAGTTCATACATGACAACCAACATGACTTTAGATATGGTAAATCTTGTGTCAGAAACCTACAGGAGTTATGCAACAAGGCAACAGAGATAAGACAGGAGAGAGAGAGAGAGAGAAGGATGGGTAGGCTGCATCTTCTTGGACTGTAGAAAGACTTTTGACACAGTACAGCACAAGAGACTTGGTACAAAATCTAGAGGAGCAGCAGGAATAACAGGAAAAGCACTACAATGGAATATTGCATACCTGACAGGAAGGAAACAATGAGTCATGGTAAATGACGAGATGTCAGAATGGGGTTCTACAGGGATCAGTACTATGGCCGGTACTATTTCTTGTATACGGGAATGACATGAAAGAAGGTATAGTGTCAGAGGTATCCCTGTATGTGGACGATGTAAAACTAATGAGGAAAAAACAAACAAGGAACATAAAAGGCTATAAATGGATCTGGACAGGCTGCAAGTCTGATCTAGTAAGTGGCTATGGGAGTTTAACCACCACTAAGTGCAAGGTTATAAAGCTTGGGGAAGGGCAAAGACTACTGCCAATGGAGTTCAGGCTCAGGAGGCAAAGGCTGCAAACTTCACTCAATGAGGACCTTGGGATAAATATTGCACTAAGCATATCACCTGAGGTGCACATCAACCAAATAACTGCTGCAGCATATGGGTGACTGGCAAACCTATGAATAGCATTTCAACACCAGAGTATGGAATCATTTGAGACTCTGTACACCGTGTACGTCAGGCCCATATTGGAGTATGCAGCACCAGTATGGAACCCACACCTTGTCAAGCACATCAAGAAATTGGAGAAAGTGCAGAAGTTTGCAGCAAGACTAGTCCCAGTGCTAAGGGGTATGTCCTATGAGAAGAGGTTAAGGGAACTCTATCTAATGGCACTGGAGGACAGAAGGACTAAGGGGTGACATGATAACATACA
>NC_091386.1:1906559-1994059 GCF_038502225.1 Cherax quadricarinatus
ACACACAACACACACACAACACACACACAACATACACACAACACACACACAACATACACACAACACACGCACAACATACACACAACACATACACAACACACACACAACACACACACACAACACACACAACACAACACAACACAACACACACACACTAGTAGATATGATTGAATAACGGGTGACGGAAAATTAGGAAAACGTGTCAATACATTAAGGAGAGTACACACATATACGTGCAGCAATTTACGACAAAATACATAAATAAAAATGCAACAATCACAAACAGGCGATCTTAACAATTCAGAACAAGCCACAAGAATATAGAAATCTTTAGTTCAAGATCTTTCACACTGTGACATGGACCAACACTTTACACATCTGCCTTGCCTCAGAGAGAATTTTCTCCCTGCTATCTACTGCTACTCTTGCAACACTGCATAGCTCCTAATGATGCACAGAGTGCAAAAGATCTTTGGCTAAAGATTCCCATCCCCGTGTGGCTTGTTCTGCATCACAAATAAAAAAATTAACCCTTTGTCTGATGCTCTCCAACCTAAATTAGATTCACTGATGTTTTTACCCAAATATTTTATATCGCATTAAAATCCTGCAAACTAAAATAATTTTATCGTATTGTTAGGACTGTACGTTATTTATAATCAATAAAATCTCTTGTCAATTTCTCTTTAAAGTTACAATAATAATAATAATAATAATAATAATAATAATAATAATAATTCATAAGCACTAAACCCACATGGGTCACTGAGTGCAAGATATGGTGGAGGCTTGATCCTCAGTCTACTGAGTGCGTGACAGATGCACTTCCTATCTGTACTCACCTTGTACAAGTATTTAAACTATCCAAACGTAAATCTACGTTTGTGAGCGTAGCACTCTGACCTTGATTTTCTCCATAAGAATGTAAAAAAACGTAGATCTATGTTTGGAGCGCTACGCGAGCAAACGTAGATCTACGTTTGGACAGTCTGAGGGTTAAGAATGTTGGTGGAGGACTAATATTGTAGCATAAACTGTCCAATTGTTCCTCACTTACTTTTCATCTAATGTTCCAAAGAATTAAGGCCTTGCATACACTATCTTAAATAAATTTTGTGTAACATAAATCTAATGCTCTTCACTACTGAGGAGGGGAAGGGGTTACTAGCACCTTGCTCCTGGCATCTTAGTCACCTTTTACGACATGCAGAAATGCTTTTAAATAATCTTCTATGCAATACTTAGGCAGAAAATAAACTTCCTCTCTTTATTGTACCTTTAAGTATCTATCACAGTGGTAGTGAATACATGAAGCATTGTCCTATACCTAATTTAAAGTCTCATTACATACAGTCTTAAAATCAATGCCGTTATGCTTTCCCTAATACTAGTCTCAAAATAATATATCAAATCTGATGTTCTAAACATCATTAGGAGAGCAGAAAATACTGTACTAACAAATTAAAAAAATACTAAACTATAGAACAGCTTGGGGTTAGAACCTATGGTGAGTGAGCCAGGGGTTCTAACCCCATCTGTTTGTTTGCAATCATGTTGTCACGATTTCGTGAGTCATAACAAAAATTACTGTCATGCAAAGGGTTAATTTTTCTATTTATCAGTAAGGAACTGAACACAATGGAGTGGACTAGGAAGAAGGGAACATCACAAACAATCAAGTACCAGCACAGTGACGAGTTCAGATAAAGCTCGCCCTAACAAATGACTTACCCGACTCCTTCCGCATTCGCATGTGGCTACCATGATGCTGCTGGACCCAACCATGTGCTGGTAACCCTGAGGATGAAACCAATCATCATCATCGATGGACTTTCACTCAAACGCACCCAAATATTTAGGTGCTCTTCCATGCAAGTACGAATAAGAAGCAGCATTTAACATACAGGACACCCTGCATGTACAGCACCTATTTTTGCTGTTTCACATTTTCATTGGCTATCAATTGAGCCATTGTTCCACAGGCTGGTGACACTCGCCGGCGCATAAAACATAATGAACAATGGCTCAATTTGAAGGCAATGAAAATGTGGAATACCAAAAACATGGTATATATGCCGGTCCTCCTGTACCAAGTATAATGTCTTACAAAGCTAAGCTGAGCCTGCAAGACTACTTTACACGGGGGAAGAAACTTTTACAATAAGCTAATAATGTTAGGTAAACGGACGCATGTGCGACTAATGTGACATTTTATTGTGGCAATATTTTGCTCCCAAGGAACTTTGTCAAGCCTAATAGCCTGACAAAGCTCTTAACAGCTTCACAAAACTTTTAACTTGACAAAGCTTCTAACAGCTCGACAAAGCTCCAAACAGCTTAACAAAGCTCCTAACAGCTTAACAAAGCTCCTAACAGCTTGATAAGCTTCTAACAGCTTGACAAAGCTCCTAACAATTTGACAAAGTTCCTGAAGAGCGAAACGTTGCCACAATAAAATGTCACATTAGTTGCACTTATGTCCTTTTACCTAACATACTGTCGGTAATTCTGACTTTATTACCAAACTTGTAATGGAAGCAATTACGTATGCAATAAACAATACTCAAGCCATCAAGCAGGACGCCTGGTCTGGCACCGTGCCATGGAGCAATGATCTATGTAATTAATTACAGATAGCGTGTGTACCATTACTGGGATGCCATATTACCACCCCTCTACTAGTACAGTGGTACCTCGAGTTACGAACTTAATTCATTCCAGAAGGCTGTTCGAGTGCTGATACCAAGCAAACTTGTTCCCATAAGAAATGATGTAAATTAGATTAATCCATTTCGGACCCCCAAAAATACAGTTACAAAAGGACTTACAAAAATACACTTACATAATTGTTCGAGTTGGGAGCTGTTCGAAACTTAAGGTACCACTGTATTACCTCCTGTTGTGTTGAAAAGGTGTAAAATACTGACAAGTTGATGATTAAGACACGTGTACAGCAATTGGGTATCTTGATTTTTTAAATGTTTACCCCTACACAGTAGGTTTCTTCAGTCAAATACAGAGGCAGCAGGTGTGGTAGTGAAAACATGATGATGAAATCAGTCCATCAACTTTGGAGAAATAGTATTTGAGGTGGTCAGTCCCTCAGCCTGGCTGAGGGACTAAACACCTCAGATATCTGAGGCCTCAAATACCTGAGGCCTGGCTGAGGGACTAACCACCTCAGATATTATTTGAGGCTGGCTGAGGGACTAACCACCTCAGATATCTGAGGCCTCAAATACTTGAGGCCTGGCTGAGGGACTAACCACCTCAGATATCTGAGGCCTCAAATACCTGAGGCCTGGCTGAGGGACTAACCACCTCAGATATCTGAGGCCTCAAATACTTGAGGCCTGGCTGAGGGACTAACCACCTCAGATATCTGAGGCCTCAAATACCTGAGGCCTGGCTGAGGGACTAACCACCTCAGATATCTGAGGCCTCAAATACTTGAGGCCTGGCTGAGGGACTAAACACCTCAGATATTATTTCTCCCAGAATGATGGACTGATTATATCATCAGCTTTTCACTACTACACCTGATGCCTCTGTATCTGACTGAAGAAACCTACTGTGTAAGTGAAGCAGTTCAACAATATACACAACTGTTGCACAAGTATCTTATTCATCAACTCCAGTAGCACCTACTTCACTTCTTCCCAAAACTGTTCCTCAATTAATATAGGCACAGGTAACCTCAGTAACAATACATGTACTCAATAATAACCTATGTGGAGACAAACACAGGAGATTGATTGATCTGTATATTTCAACCCTTTCTGAAGAGAACACCAGAAGGGGGTCAAAATATCCACATCAGCTAATCTCCTGAGTCTGTCTCCATGTGGCCTATTATTGAGCACTGACAAGTGTTCGTTACACTTTACTCAACAATACACATATTTATTAACAGTATGACAATTAGGAACAGTATATTTACACTGGTAGTTTGCGATTACTGAATTACCGTCATAAAAGATCCGAAATACAGTCATGTACGCAACTAACATCGTCAATTTTCTAAACCATTCACATCAACATTGTTATTGTTTGATTCCAGGAAGAGAAGCATAGCTCCAATTCCATGGATCAAAACCCCCCTTCTTCACTAGCACCTGACCCCTTGAAGGGTCAGAATAGTACAGTACAGTGGACCCCCGCATAACGATTACCTCCGAATGCGACCAATTATGTAAGTGTATTTATTTAAGTGCAGAAAATAGTAGTCAGTATCTGAACATATTCTAGCTATTACTGTAGTGCTATTATTTACACAGTACCACTAGCAGAAACAAAACAGTTCAATTTTTTGTTTCAAAACACTGCTCTCAGATTTACGAAACTAACAACAACAATGAAATCCATTTCAAAATATTAACCAATTTGTCCAGCTGAGCCAAAAGAAATGCAGAGTTGCTGATGGCACTTGTGCTACCTGTTTGTTCCATCTGTAATACCTAAATTTATGTTTGTATATCTTCAACGTCCTTATATGAGCAAATAATAATTATTGCCATTGTAATTTCAACTTAGGCTTAAGTTTGCCCAAAATACTCTGCACAACCAGAGGCTTTCTGCAAAAACCACTAAAAGTCACCATCTCTGTACAAACACTGCAGGAAAAAATCTTTCTTTGTTATTTTAACCAAGGTTTCTTTCCAAGGACTCATTTTAACCAAGGTTTCTTTCCAAGGACCCATTTTAACCAAGGTTTCTTTCCAAGGACCCATTTTAACCAGGGTTTCTTTCCAAGGACCCATTTTAACCAGGGTTTCTTTCCAAGGACCCATTTTAACCAGGGTTTCTTTCCAAGGACCCATTTTAACCAGGGTTTCTTTCCTAGAACCCATTTTAACCAAGGTTACTTTCCAAGAACCCATTTTAACCAGGGTTTCTTTCCAAGAACCCATTTTAGCCAAGGTTTCTTTCCAAGGACCCATTTTAACCAGGGTTTCTTTCCTAGAACCCATTTTAACCAAGGTTTCTTTCCAAGAACCCATTTTAACCAGGGTTTCTTTACAAGAACCCATTTTAACCAGGGTTTCTTTCCAAGGACCCATTTTAACCAGGGTTTCTTTCCTAGAACCCATTTTAACCAAGGTTTCTTTCCAAGGGCCCATTTTAACCAAGGTTTCTTTCCAAGGACCCATTTTAACCAGGGTTTCTTTCCAAGGACCCATTTTAACCAGGGTTTCTTTCCTAGAACCCATTTTAACCAAGGTTTCTTTCCAAGAACCCATTTTAACCAGGGTTTCTTTCCAAGAACCCATTTTAGCCAAGGTTTCTTTCCAAGGACCCATTTTAACCAGGGTTTCTTTCCTAGAACCCATTTTAACCAAGGTTTCTTTCCAAGGACCCATTTTAACCAAGGTTTCTTTCCAAGGACCCATTTTAACCAGGGTTTCTTTCCAAGGACCCATTTTAACCAGGGTTTCTTTCCTAGAACCCATTTTAACCAAGGTTTCTTTCCAAGAACCCATTTTAACCAAGGTTTCTTTCCAAGAACCCATTTTAACCAGGGTTTCTTTCCAAGAACCCATTTTAACCAAGGTTTCTTTCCAAGAACCCATTTTAACCAAGGTTTCTTTCCAAGGACCCATTTTAACCAGGGTTTCTTTCCAAGAACCCATTTTAACCAAGGTTTCTTTCCAAGAACCCATTTTAACCAAGGTTTCTTTCCAAGAACCCATTTTAACCAAGGTTTCTTTCCAAGAACCCATTTTAACCAAGGTTTCTTTCCAAGGATCCATTTTAACCAAGGTTTCTTTCCAAGAACCCATTTTAACCAAGGTTTCTTTCCAAGGACCCATTTTAACCAAGGTTTCTTTCCAACCAAAGGATCCAAGGTTTCTTTCCAAGAACCCTTTCCAAGAACCCATTTTAACCAAGGTTTCTTTCCAAGGACCCATTTTAACCTTTCCATTTTAACCAAGGTTTCTTTCCAAGGATCCATTTTAACCAAGGTTTCTTTCCAAGGATCCATTTTAACCAAGGTTTCTTTCCAAGGATCCATTTTAACCAAGGTTTCTTTCCAAGGATCCATTTTAACCAAGGTTTCTTTCCAAGGATCCATTTTAACCAAGGTTTCTTTCCAAGGACCCATTTTAACCAAGGTTTCTTTCCAAGGATCCATTTTAACCAAGGTTTCTTTCCAAGGATCCATTTTAACCAAGGTTTCTTTCCAAGGATCCATTTTAACCAAGGTTTCTTTCCAAGGATCCATTTTAACCAAGGTTTCTTTCCAAGGATCCATTTTAACCAAGGTTTCTTTCCAAGGATCCATTTTAACCAAGGTTTCTTTCCAAGGATCCATTTTAACCAAGGTTTCTTTCCAAGGATCCATTTTAACCAAGGTTTCTTTCCAAGGATCCATTTTAACCAAGGTTTCTTTCCAAGGACCCATTTTAACCAAGGTTTCTTTCCAAGGATCCATTTTAACCAAGGTTTCTTTCCAAGGATCCATTTTAACCAAGGTTTCTTTCCAAGGATCCATTTTAACCAAGGTTTCTTTCCAAGGATCCATTTTAACCAGGGTTTCTTTCCAAGGACCCATTTTAACCAAGGTTTCTTTCCAAGGACCCATTTTAACCAAGGTTTCTTTCCAAGAACCCATTTTAACCAAGGTTTCTTTCGAAGATCATCACTGAGGGAACATGGAGACTCCTATTCTGTTTTTTACACATTTAGAAATTCCAAGCACATAAAAGGTTCAAAAGTATGGAACACACTGCCTGAAAATGCCAGAAGTTTCTTCTCTACCAACATGTTCGATAACGCTGTCACAAACACTCATAAAATCTTTAAATGTTTTTATCATGTTATTGACTGTAAATACTTATGAATAATTATTAATATAATTCTCCATAAAATATGTTCTCTTGATCTTATATAAATTGATTTTAATTATCTGGAATTCTTTAAGAGATAATTTTCAAGCTGTAGTGAATATGTGGGTCAGTGGACCACCACCAGCAACAGCCTGGTTGACCAGGCTAGCACTCATCAAGGGTGAAGGTATAAATTCACTGTCAATACCGAGCATATTCTGACAATCTTTTTTTTCTGAGTCTCAACCACTTTATGAATGGACAGAATTAGTCAAGCAGCCACACAATGCCAAGAATTTTATGCTAAGACTAAAATTAAGTACAGCCTCTCCTCACTTAGTGACGTACTCGTTTACCGACGACTCAGACTTACGACAGGCTCTCTGCTGACCAGTATGCATACCTAAATAATGTATATTACAGCCGATTTCCTGTATTCTGTTTATGTATTACAATATACAATACACTACTGTATATAACATACCAGAAATGTTATAAATGGCACAAAGGTGACAATAAAACAATATCAAAGATGGTCGACACAAACCCACTACCATTATAGTATGCTCCTCACTTAGTGACGAATTTGCTTACCGATGTGGTCTTAGGAATGGAACTCCGTTGTTAAGTGAGGAGAGGCTGTATTATGTAACCTGAGAATTAGTTTGTCCAAAATGATGTGTATATTGCACACTCCCAGAGTCTATGATAAAATCTGAACAAAATCGCACGACTGAAAAATAAATCTATGGTTACTCTTCTTAATGAAGCAAATTAAGAATAGGTTATGCTTTGTGTACCATTCTCTTGGATAGTCTGCCACTGGTCCTTTCCAATTACTGGACGAGGAAAGGGATTCCATATGGACCCACCTTCATCGTCAATTTGCGCTGGTCCAACCTGTTCTTCCAGCTGACAGATGAGTACGTTCTTTAAGTTAGGTTCCTGGCTCAAGTACTGTGTCAACCATCAGGTTCAACATCATAGCTTGCCACGAGACAGCTATTATACAGCAAGATATTTTAGCAATGAACTGGAGTTACACTACCATTCACCAGGCACTGTATGACCCTTATGGGTCTAATGCTTGCCCCTTATAAATAATACTATAGAGAGAGTACGTATACACAACCCACACACAGGAGAATTAAACCTATTAACTCGTTTCAGTCCAACTTAGACCATTAAACAGTCAAATGTGTGACTAGTTAATGGTCCAAACTGGACCAAAACATTGTTATAAGTTTCATTTTATGTGTGGGTTATCCAGGTATTGTTCTAGTCATGGAATTGTGCCTTTATATTCTTCACTATAGTGTGAGATATGCAGCCACTAGCACCTTTACTCTGGCAGTAGCCATGGCAACATCATCACTGCATTCCATATCATTTATTCCTCATTTGACTTACACTGACACCCAAACCATACCAGGGGTGGGGTTAGAACCC
The DNA here is from genome assembly GCF_038502225.1 of Cherax quadricarinatus. Taxonomy (NCBI): domain Eukaryota; kingdom Metazoa; phylum Arthropoda; class Malacostraca; order Decapoda; family Parastacidae; genus Cherax; species Cherax quadricarinatus. The sequence continues at coordinate 1,914,836 of NC_091386.1, forward strand.
GCAATCAGAAAGTCTCAAAACTCCAGACCAACATGTTAACCACTGGGCCAGCTAGCTTCAATAAGATTCATCCAACTAGGTATATTTCTACACCATAAGACTCTGATGGCGGGTTCTAACCCCACCCATGGTATGGTTTGTTTGTAATCGTGTCAATACGATTTCGTGAGTCTTGCATTGACGTTTTCATCAGAAGGAATCTGAGACATCACTTGGCTTCAACTTCACATACATTTTTTAATAGTAATTACATACAGGAACAATATTATTTTTTTGTCTGGGCTAAAATTTGAAATAAATCAAGGTAGGATACCAGTTTTGTAATGTATTTTTAATATATATATATATTTTATATTATCACACCGGCCGATTCCCACCAAGGCAGGGTGGCAAGTGTATTTTTAATACACTTGCTATATCTCACTGACCCAAAAGAGGAAATATAAGTCTTAACCTGTAAAGTATATATATAGAGTATATGGAAGAAATCACAATAATCGCATGATTGCAAACATATAGAAATACCACAGTAAAAACAGAAAAAACATCCAAGTGCTTACACATCTATCTGAAGACGTGCATGTAAACACATGAAAAGTGCCCAGGTGTTTTTCCTATTTTCACTGTGGGATTTTTATATAGAGTATCAGCCTTAATGTAAGTGTTATGAGAAGAAATATGGATAGAGTGAGGAAGATGATTTGGGAGGTAGGGAAGATGAGAAGAGAGAAAAGGGAGAGAGGGAAGGAAAATAATAGGGAAGGTAGGGAAGATAAGAAGATAGGGGGAGTGAGGGAAATGAAGAGGAAGATGAAAAAGAAGAAAACAGAGACGGAGGAGAGAATGACTTTGAAGGCAGGCTAGAGACTGGTTGCCAAGTTTTGTATATTTTCAAAATCCTGCATTTGAAAAATGTCAACAGTCTCTCCTGCAACCAATATACTAAGTGACACCTGCAAGAATTGACAAATAAACCAAATATATATATATATATTCGTAAAAATTACAATCAACAGTCTTAACATTTACTTATATCAATTTTATAAGTAGCAGTGGGACAAAGTAGACAAAGAATTAATCCAAGGAATGTGAAGTTAAAAACTAAACTAGAGATTGACAGCAGATAATGATAATTGTAATAATAATAATGGCAGAATTACCGACAATATGTTACGTAAATGGAGACAGATACAACTAATGTGACATTTTATTGTGGCAAAATTTTGCTCTTCAGGATCTTTGTTAAGCTGTTGTGACTTGACAACAACAACAATAATAATAATAATAATAATAATCATAATAATAATAATAATAATAATAATAATAATTAATGCATTATTACTGTGGGAAAGCACCAAACCTGTAGGGGTCTTAAAGTGCCTGGGAAATGAAAGGTAATTTGGTTTGATCCAAGGAAGAGAAAGGCAGCTCTCACGTCTTAACCCAGAGCCCTTCACCAGGAGATGACATACAGAAAACAGAGACTACCATAATGCAATACTACTCTACTACATCATACTCAGCAACCAAACACAAAAGAAAGAGAGAATCTCCGTTCAATTTAAGTTACCCGTAAAGAACAACAAGGTACAATACCTTGAGTGGAATACACAAATAACCCGTTAATCGGAGAAAGAAAGTTACGACAATGTTTCGGTCCAACTTGGACCATTAACTAGTCACAAAGTGACTAGTTAATGGTCTAAGTTGAACCAAAAAGTTGTCATAAGTTTTTTCTCCTACATGCAGGTTATTTGTGTATGCTATCTGTGAGAGTATTATCTATATTTAAGACAAATCTAAGATGTTATTCATGATAGTTCGTATTGATTAAGGGGAAGATTAGAGAGGGCTAAAGCCTCCAAGGAGTAAATATTTTATATATTTTTTTAATTAATAAGTAATTTACACTACTGGATGGTTTAGAGTTGCTGTGGTACAGTAGTAGGAAGGGTAATTAAATAGAGAAGCAAATAGTGGCGAAATTGTCAGCTGGACATGTCGAATTCTGTTCAATTTTAATCAATTTAAACAATTTTTCATTAAACAAAGTTACACAACTCATTCAGTATGTCAAAGTGTAATCAAAGTACAGTTTCCAGTACCTCGCTCCCACATCCTCATTCTTTCTCACCATCCAGCAGCACTTATGCCCTGCCCTGGCTCCCACATCCTCCATCTTTCTCACCATCCAGCAGCAGCAGTCATGCCATGCCCTGGCTGCCACATCCTCCATCTTTCTCACCATCCAGCAGCAGCAGTCATGCCCTGCCCTGGCTGCCACATCCTCATTTTTTCTCACCATCCAGCAGCAGTTATGCCCTACCCTGGCTCCCACATCCTCCATCTTTCTCACCATCCAGCAGCAGCAGTCATGCCATGCCCTGGCTCCCACATCCTCCATCTTTCTCACCATCCAGCAGCAGCAGTCATGCCATGCCCTGGCTGCCACATCCTTCATCTTTCTCACCATCCAGCAGCAGCAGTCATGCCATGCCCTGGCTGCCACATCCTCCATCTTTCTCACCATCCAGCAGCAGCAGTCATGCCCTGCCCTGGCTCCCACATCCTCCATCTTTCTCACCATCCAGCAGCAGTCATGCCCTGCCCTGGCTGCCACATCCTCCATCTTTCTCACCATCCAGCAGCAGTGATGCCCTGCCTTGGCTGCCACATCCTCCATCTATCTCACCATCCAGCAGCAGTTATGCCCTGCCCTGGCTCCCACATCCTCCATCTTTCTCACCATCCAGCAGCAGCAGTCATGCCATGCCCTGGCTGCCACATCCTCCATCTTTCTCACCATCCAGCAGCAGTCATGCCCTGCCCTGGCTCCCACATCCTCCATCTTTCTCACCATCCAGCAGCAGTCATGCCCTGCCTTGGCTGCCACATCCTCCATCTTTCTCACCATCCAGCAGCAGTCATGCCCTGCCCTGGCTCCCACATCCTCCATCTTTCTCACCAACAATTTCACTACAATCTTGAGCATCACCACAAAAATAATATTAAATGAAATTTTTTATTATTATTATCACACTGGCCGATTCCCACCAAGGCAGGGTGGCCTGAAAAAGAAAAACTTTCACCATCATTCACTCCATCACTGTCTTGCCAGAAGGGTGCTTTACACTACAGTTTATAAACTGCAACATTAACACCCCGCCTTCAGAGTGCAGACACTGTACTTCCCATCTCCAGGACTCAAGTCCGGCCTGCCGGTTTCCCTGAACCCCTTCATAAATGTTACTTTGCTCCATTCACTCCTATCAAACACGCTCACGCATGCCTGCTGGAAGTCCAAGCCCCTCACACACAAAACCTCCTTTACCCCCTCCCTCCAACCTTTCCTAGGCCGATCCCTACCCCGCCTTCCTTCCACTACAGACTGATACACTCTTGAAGTCATTCTGTTTCGCTCCATTCTCTCTACATGTCCGAACCACCTCAACAACCCTTCCTCAGCCCTCTGGACAACAGTTTTGGTAATCCCGCACCTCCTCCTAACTTCCAAACTACGAATTCTCTGCATTATATTCACACCACACATTGCCCTCAGACATGACATCTCCACTGCCTCCAGCCTTCTCCTCGCTGCAACATTCATCACCCATGCTTCACACCCATATAAGAGCGTTGGTAAAACTATACTCTCATACATTCCCCTCTTTGCCTCCAAGGACAAAGTTTTTTGTCTCCACAGACTCCTAAGTGCACCACTCACGCTTTTTCCCTCATCAATTCTATGATTCACCTCATCTTTCATAGACCCATCCGCTGACACATCCACTCCCAAATATCTGAATACATTCACCTCCTCCATACTCTCTCCTTCCAATCTGATATCCAATCTTTCATCACCTAATCTTTTTGTTATCCTCATAACCTTACTCTTTCCTGTATTCACTTTCAATTTTCTTCTTTTGCATACCCTACCAAATTCATCCACCAATCTCTGCAACTTCTCTTCAGAATCTCCCAAGAGCACAGTGTCATCAGCAAAGAGCAACTGTGACAACTCCCACTTTATGTGTGATTCTTTATCTTTTAACTCCACGCCTCTTGCCAAGACCCTCGCATTTACTTCTCTTACAACCCCATCTATAAATATATTAAACAACCACGGTGACATCATACATTCTTGTCTAAGGCTTACTTTTACTGGGAAATAATCTCCCTCTTTCCTACATACTCTAACTTGAGCCTCACTATCCTCGTAAAAACTCTTCACTGCTTTCAGTAGTCTACCTCCTATACCATACACCTGAAACATCTGCCACATTGCCCCCCCTATCCACCCTGTCATACGCCTTTTCCAAATCCATAAATGCCACAAAGACCTCTTTAGCCTTATCTAAATACTGTTCACTTATATGTTTCACTGTAAACACCTGGTCCACACACCCCCTACCTTTCCTAAAGCCTCCTTGTTCATCTGCTATCCTATTCTCCGTCTTACTCTTAATTCTTTCAATAATAACTCTACCATACACTTTACCAGGTATACTCAACAGACTTATCCCCCTATAATTTTTGCACTCTCTTTTGTCCCCTTTGTCTTTATACAAAGGAATTATGCATGCTCTCTGCCAATCCCTAGGTACCCTACCCTCTTCCATACATTTATTAAATAATTGCACCAACCACTCCAAAACTATATCCCCACCTGCTTTTAACATTTCTATCTTTATCCCATCAATCCTGGCTGCCTTACCCCCTTTCATTTTACCTACTGCCTCACGAACTTTCCCCACACTCACAACTGGCTCTTCCTCACTCCTACAAGATGTTATTCCTCCTTGCCCTATACACGAAATCACAGCTTCCCTATCTTCATCAACATTTAACAATTCCTCAAAATATTCCCTCCATCTTCCCAATACCTCTAACTCTCCATTTAGTAACTCTCCTCTCCTATTTTTAACTGACAAATCCATTTGTTCTTTAGGCTTCCTTAACTTGTTAATCTCACTCCAAAACTTTTTCTTATTTTCAACAAAATTTGTTGATAACATCTCACCCACTCTCACATTTGCTCTCTTTTTACATTGCTTCACCACTCTCTTAACCTCTCTCTTTTTCTCCATATACTCTTCCCTCCTTGCATCACTTCTACTTTGTAAAAACTTCTCATATGCTAACTTTTTCTTCCTTACTACTCTCTTCACATCATCATTCCACCAATTGCTCCTCTTCCCTCCTGCACCCACTTTCCTGTAACCACAAACTTCTGCTGAACACTCTAACATTACATTTTTAAACCTACCCCATACCTCTTCGACCCCACTGCCTATGCTCTCATTAGCCCATCTATCCTCCAATAGCTGTTCATATCTTACCCTAACTGCCTCCTCTTTTAGTTTATAAACCTTCACCTCTCTCTTCCCTGATGCTTCTATTCTCCTTGTATCCCATCTACCTTTTACTCTCAGTGTAGCTACAACTAGAAAGTGATCTGATATATCTGTGGCCCCTCTATAAACATGTACATCCTGAAGTCTACTCAACAGTCTTTTATCTACCAATACATAATCCAACAAACTACTGTCATTTTGCCCTACATCATATCTTGTATACTTATTTATCCTCTTTTTCTTAAAATATGTATTACCTATAACTAAACCCCTTTCTATACAAAGTTCAATTAAAGGGCTCCCATTATCATTTACACCTGGCACCCCAAACTTACCTACCACACCCTCTCTAAAAGTTTCTCCTACTTTAGCATTCTGGTCCCCTACCACAATTACTCTCTCTCTTGGTTCAAAGGCTCCTATACATTCACTTAACATCTCCCAAAATCTCTCTCTCTCTCCTCTACATTCCTCTCTTCTCCAGGTGCATACACGCTTATTATGACCCACTTCTCGCATCCAACCTTTACTTTAATCCACATAATTCTTGAATTTACACATTCATATTCTCTTTTCTCTTTCCATAACTGATCCTTCAACATTACTGCTACCCCTTCCTTTGCTCTAACTCTCTCAGATGCTCCAGTTTTAATTCCATTTATTTCCCCCCACCGAAACTCCCCTACCCCCTTCAGCTTTGTTTCGCTTAGGGCCAGGACATCCAACTTCTTTTCATTCGTAACATCAGCAATCATCTGTTTCTTGTCATCCGCACTACATCCACGCACATTCAAGCATCCCAGTTTTATAAAGTTTTTCTTCTTCTCTTTTTTAGTAAATGTCTACAGGAGAAGGGGTTACTAGCCCATTGCTCCCGGCATTTTAGTCGCCTCATACGACACGCATGGCTTACGAAGGAAAGATTCTTTTCCACTTCCCCATGGACAATAGAAGAAATAAAGAAGAACAAGAGCTATTTAGAAAAAGGGAGAAAAACCTAGATGTATGTATATATATATGCATGTGCGTGTCTGTGAAGTGTGACCAAAGTGTAAGTAGGAGTAGCAAGACATCCCTGTTATCTAGCGTGTTTATGAGACAGAAAAAGACACCAGCAATCCTACCATCATGCAAAACAGTTACAGGTTTCTGTTTCACAGTCATCTGGAAGGACGGTAGTACTTCCCTGGGTGGTTGCTGTCTACCAACCTACTAAATATAAATTAATTTTCAAGCCTTGGTTTTATCATTCAAATCTGTATAAAACTTAAACAAATTGCTCATACACCCAGGTGGCCATTCTCATTTTTCTGAAATTTCTACATTATTAGTATTATTATTATAAGCATAGGGAGGCAACAGAGTAATGAGAGATTATCAGGCTTAATATAAGGAAGAAGGTAGCTTTAGTTCCTTGGATCAAGAGACCATAATAATGAAGACAACCATTAAGAGTTTCTACGTTTCCAACCAGAGCACAACAATATATAAGTTAGCTACCACAAGTCTTGACAGGGTAGTGAGTTTACACACCAAAATAATAACATCAACTTTAATTTATTTCAGAATTTCTCACAACTCTAACTTAATACCACACCTTTCATAACAAAGATAAGTATTCCACCAGAACGTAGACAATATCCATCTTAACAATAAGATTCGTATCTAACACGGTCGAGCACCAAATGTTCGGAATCCGATACTGTATTTCAGTACTAGAACATTGATATGATCTCTGAACTTATTCTTGGAACTTATTCCTTGAAATTCTCTCTTAGAGAGCTAAGTTTACTATGCCTCTGACCTCGACCAACCGAACCTTCGGTACTCGACTATACACTCTCCTTTTCAACACAGACAATGAAGAACTTAGTTTTACATACATGTCAGTTAAATTACGTACATACAAGACAATAAAATACATCTGATATATAAATACAGGAAGTCCAACAACTTGCATTCTAGCAGCATTTCTGATTTTCTTACACGTTTACATAGAAAATAACAATACAAAGGATGGTTACATTTCACACATGTCCAGACTGAGGCTCAGCAGTCAAAGGAAAGAAACAGGTGTAAACGAAGCATTTATTGTATTAAAATTTCTTTGTATAGAGATTTATCAAATTACGTTAATGAAAATAATACACCTGCAATACTTGGGTATCTTTACTACCCAATGTTCTGCTTGGACGAAAGGCTCTTTCATTCAAACACAAGTATAACACTAGTAGTTCTAAGGTGGACAGTCGTTCAAAGCTGAGGGACTGACCACGTTATACCAAGGCCTGGTTGATCATGCCCTGATCCATCAGGAGACCTGGTCATGGACTGGGCCATGAGGGGCACTGGCCCCCAGAGCACCCTTCAGGTAAGTACGTATACCTCAAAACTACTACTATCTCCAGTGTTATGATCATCCACATTCAACTGAAGAAGCTCGATGTGCAGGCAAAACGTACCAAACATTGCACATGTTCTATATTCATCAACTTGTCATTATTGCAAACCATCAATAATATACAGGCAGGCCCCACTTTACAGTGTTTCGTTAATACAGCAGTTGTCAATTATACCCATTCTTCATTTATTCAGATTTCCTACATTAAATATATTCAACACTTGCTATAAGCTAAGGACAAAAGTATTTTAAGGTAAGTAATGTGTGTACTGTATATGAATTTTTTTTATAGGCCTAGTTCTATTGCTCACTTAATATATGATAGTGTAAACATGTTATTAGGCTTTTATATGCATTTACATGTGAAAAAGGGCAATTTTCACTTTACAGCAGTAGCCCGGAACCTAACCTGCTGTATAAGTGAGGCCCCACAGTAGCCAGAAACCTAACCTGCTGTATAAGTAGGTTCCTACAGTAGCACAGAATCTAATCTGCTGTATATGTGGGACCCTACAGTAGCCCAGAACCTAACCTGCTGTATAAGCGGGGCCCGACATTAGCCGGGAACTTAACCTGCTGTATAAGCAGGGTCCTACATATCCAGCTAAACATATCGATAAATGGTTCACCCATTACAAGACACACTGAAAGCAAATTTATAAGTCTCCACCTCGACTGTAATCTTAAATTTCAGACTCACATCCAGCATATAACTAAGAAAGTTCCCAAAACAGTAGGTATCCTTTCCAAGATACGATACTATGTACCCCAAAGAGCGCTCCTTAATATATATCACTCTCTAATATACCCTTACCTCACCTATGGTATTTGTGCTTAGGAATCTACTATGTCCAATTACCTTAAACCTTTAATAACCTAACAAAAAGTGGTGGTGAGGATGATCACAAACAACTGTGCCAGACAATACACCCCACCACTCTTCAAAAGCTTGAACTTACTTAATATAATTTTTTTTTTATTTATTATTAACACACTGGCCGATTCCCACCAAGGCAGGGTGGCCCGAAAAAGAAAAACTTTCACCATCATTCACTCCATCACTGTCTTGCCAGAAGGGTGCTATACACTACAGGTTTTAAACTGCAACATTAACACCCCTCCTTCAGAGTGCAGGCACTGTACTTCCCATCTCCAGGACTCAAGTCCAGCCTGCCGGTTTCCCTGAACCCCTTCATAAATGTTACTTTGCTCACACTCCAACAGCACATCAAGTATTAAAAACCATTTGTCTCCATTCACTCCTATCAAACACGCTCACGCATGCCTGCTGGAAGTCCAAGCCCCTCGCACACAAAACCTCCTTCACCCCCTCCCTCCAACCTTTCCTAGGCCGACCCCTACCCCACCTATATATACAGAACATTAAACTCCAATATCAACCCTCCACTCAAACTTCTCCTAGACAGCTTCAACAGAACACACAGGCATAACACGAGACACAAAACACTTTTTGACATCCCTCGTGTCTGTCTCACAATATGCAAAAATTCAATGCACATAAAGGGCCCAAAGAACTGGAGCTTTTTCCCCCACAACAGCAAAAATATCCCCTACCACAAATCAATTTAGGACTATACTCAAAAATCACCTCATCTCTCAAAAACAACCATGCCCACACTATGCTAAACTCTAACCAAATTTAAAGCAACTCTCCCAAATATTTTATTATCCCTTAACTATTAAGCCATTATTACAAACTTAAAAATGTATATTTGTATCATAAATTGTACTACCTCATATTTATAATAGAGTAAAATATTGAATATTTCTAATCTAGCACTCTTCACCTGTCTAGACTTAAGTAGTCTTTAAGTAGATAAATTAGACACATGTGCAACTCTTGGGTATCTTTATTGAGGAAACGTTTCGCCACACAGTGGCTTCATCAGTCCATACAAAGGAGAATCTTGAAGAACAGGAGGAGAATGAGGTAATCAGTCCCTCAACCTTGAGTCGATGTGGTCAGTCCATCAATCTATTCAAGATTGATGGACTGATGAAGCCACTGTGTGGCAAAACGTTTCCTCAATAAAGATACCCAAGAGTTGCACATGTGTCTAATTTATCAACTTGTCGGTTCTCTGAACCATTCATCTACAAAGTCTTTAAGTAGTAGGTTAATCTGCCCAAAATGCCTCAGCATGATGGTGGCTTTCTTGATGCCAATCAAATTATGAAATGTAAACACACATTATAACCTTAACAAAGAAATTAATTGTTTAATTTGATTTGATTTGATACAGTAGCCTGGAACCTAACCAGCTGTATAAGCTGGGCCCTACAGTAGCCTGGAACCTAACGTGCTGTATAAGCTGGGCCCTACAGTAGCCTGGAACCTAACCTGCTGTATAAGCAGGGCCCTACAGTAGTCCAGAACCTAACCTGCTGTATAAGCAGGGCCCTACAGTAGCCCAGAACCTAACCGGCTGAATAAACAGGGCCCTACAGTAGCCCAGAACCTAACCTGCTGAATAGGCAGGGCCCTACAATAGCCCAGAACCTAACCTGCTGAATAGGCAGGGCCCTACAGTAGCCCAGAACCTAACCTGCTGAATAAGCAAGGCCCTACAGTAGCCCAGAACCTAACCTGCTGAATAAGCAGGGCCCTACAGTAGCCTGGAACCTAATCTGCTGAATAAGCAGGGCCCTACAGTAGCCAAGAACCTAACCTGCTGAATAAGCAGGGCCCTACAGTAGCCAAGAACCTAATCTGCTGAATAAGCAGGGCCCTACAGTAGCCCAGAACCTAATCTGCTGAATAAGCAGGGCCCTACAGTAGTCCAGAACCTAACCTGCTGAATAAGCAGGGCCCTACAGTAGCCAAGAACCTAACCTGCTGAATAAGCAGGGCCCTACAGTAGCCAAGAACCTAACCTGCTGAATAAACAGGGCCCTACAGTAGCCCAGAACCTAACCTGCTGAATAAGCAGGGCCCTACAGTAGCCCAGAACCTAACCTGCTGAATAAGCAGGGCCCTACAGTAGCCAAGAACCTAACCTGCTGAATAAGCAGGGCCCTACAGTAGCCCAGAACCTAACCTGCTGAATAAGCAGGGCCCTACAGTAGCCTGGAACCTAACCTGCTGTTATAAGCAGGGCCCTACAGTAGCCTGGACCCTAACCTGCTGAATAAGCAGGGCCCTACAGTAGCCTGGACCCTAACCTGCTGAATAAGCAGGGCCCTACAGTAGCCCAGAACCTAACCTGCTGAATAAACAGGGCCCTACAGTAGCCCAGAACCTAACCTGTGAATAAGCAGGGCCCTCCAGTAGCCCAGAACCTAACCTGCTGAATAAGCAGGGCCCTACAGTAGTCAAGAACCTAAGCTGCTGAATAAGCAGGGCCCTACAGTAGCCCAGAACCTAACCTGCTGAATAAGCAGGGCCCTACAGTAGCCCAGAACCTAGCCTGCTGAATAAACAGGGCCCTACAGTAGCCCAGAACCTAACCTGTGAATAAGCAGGGCCCTCCAGTAGCCCAGAACCTAACCTGCTGAATAAGCAGGGCCCTACAGTAGTCAAGAACCTAAGCTGCTGAATAAGCAGGGCCCTACAGTAGCCCAGAACCTAACCTGCTGAATAAGCAGGGCCCTACAGTAGCCAAGAACCTAACCTGCTGAATAAGCAGGGCCCTACAGTAGCCTGGAACCTAACCTGCTGTTATAAGCAGGGCCCTACAGTAGCCTGGACCCTAACCTGCTGAATAAGCAGGGCCCTACAGTAGCCTGGACCCTAACCTGCTGAATAAGCAGGGCCCTACAGTAGCCCAGAACCTAACCTGCTGAATAAGCCGGGCCCTACAGTAGGCCCTACAGTAGCCCAGAACCTAAATAAGCAGGGCCCTAACCTGCTGAATAAACAGGGCCCTACAGTAGCCCAGAACCTAACCTGTGAATAAGCAGGGCCCTCCAGTAGCCCAGAACCTAACCTGCTGAATAAGCAGGGCCCTACAGTAGTCAAGAACCTAAGCTGCTGAATAAGCAGGGCCCTACAGTAGCCCAGAACCTAACCTGCTGAATAAGCAGGGCCCTACAGTAGCCAAGAACCTAACCTGCTGAATAAGCAGGGCCCTACAGTAGCCTGGAACCTAACCTGCTGTTATAAGCAGGGCCCTACAGTAGCCTGGACCCTAACCTGCTGAATAAGCAGGGCCCTACAGTAGCCTGGACCCTAACCTGCTGAATAAGCAGGGCCCTACAGTAGCCCAGAACCTAACCTGCTGAATAAGCAGGGCCCTACAGTAGCCCAGAACCTAACCTGCTGAATAAACAGGGCCCTACAGTAGCCCAGAACCTAACCTGTGAATAAGCAGGGCCCTCCAGTAGCCCAGAACCTAACCTGCTGAATAAGCAGGGCCCTACAGTAGTCAAGAACCTAAGCTGCTGAATAAGCAGGGCCCTACAGTAGTCCAGAACCTAACCTGCTGAATAAGCAGGGCCCTACAGTAGCCAAGAACCTAACCTGCTGAATAAGCAGGGCCCTACAGTAGCCAAGAACCTAACCTGCTGAATAAACAGGGCCCTACAGTAGCCCAGAACCTAACCTGCTGAATAAGCAGGGCCCTACAGTAGCCCAGAACCTAACCTGCTGAATAAGCAGGGCCCTACAGTAGCCAAGAACCTAACCCGCTGAATAAGCAGGGCCCTACAGTAGCCCAGAACCTAACCTGCTGAATAAGCAGGGCCCTACAGTAGCCCAGAACCTAACCTGCTGAATAAGCAGGGCCCTACAGTAGCCAAGAACCTAACCTGCTGAATAAGCAGGGCCCTACAGTAGCCCAGAACCTAACCTGCTGAATAAGCAGGGCCCTACAGTAGCCTGGAACCTAACCTGCTGTTATAAGCAGGGCCCTACAGTAGCCTGGACCCTAACCTGCTGAATAAGCAGGGCCCTACAGTAGCCTGGACCCTAACCTGCTGAATAAGCAGGGCCCTACAGTAGCCCAGAACCTAACCTGCTGAATAAACAGGGCCCTACAGTAGCCCAGAACCTAACCTGTGAATAAGCAGGGCCCTCCAGTAGCCCAGAACCTAACCTGCTGAATAAGCAGGGCCCTACAGTAGTCAAGAACCTAAGCTGCTGAATAAGCAGGGCCCTACAGTAGCCCAGAACCTAACCTGCTGAATAAGCAGGGCCCTACAGTAGCCTGGAACCTAACCTGCTGAATAAGCAGGGCCCTACAGTAGCCTGGAGCCTAACCTGCTGTTATAAGAAGGGCCCTACAGTAGCCTGGACCCTAACCTGCTGAATGAGCAGGGCCATACAGTAGCCTGGACCCTAACCTGCTGAATAAGCAGGGCCCTACAGTAGCCCAGAACCTAACCTGCTGAATAAACAGGGCCCTACAGTAGCCCAGAACCTAGCCTGCTGAATAAACAGGGCCCTACAGTAGCCCAGAACCTAACCTGTGAATAAGCAGGGCCCTCCAGTAGCCCAGAACCTAACCTGCTGAATAAGCAGGGCCCTACAGTAGTCAAGAACCTAAGCTGCTGAATAAGCAGGGCCCTACAGTAGCCCAGAACCTAACCTGCTGAATAAGCAGGGCCCTACAGTAGCCTGGAACCTAACCTGCTGTTATAAGCAGGGCCCTACAGTAGCCTGGACCCTAACCTGCTGAATAAGCAGGGCCCTACAGTAGCCTGGACCCTAACCTGCTGAATAAGCAGGGCCCTACAGTAGCCCAGAACCTAACCTGCTGAATAAGCAGGGCCCTACAGTAGTCAAGAACCTAACCTGCTGAATAAGCAGGGCCCTACAGTAGCCCAGAACCTAACCTGTGAATAAGCAGGGCCCTCCAGTAGCCCAGAACCTAACCTGCTGAATAAGCAGGGCCCTACAGTAGTCAAGAACCTAAGCTGCTGAATAAGCAGGGCCCTACAGTAGCCCAGAACCTAAGCTGCTGAATAAGCAGGGCCCTACAGTAGCCCAGAACCTAAGCTGCTGAATAAGCAGGGCCCTACAGTAGCCCAGAAACTAACCTGCTGCAAAGCAAGGCCTTCCTGTATTTATCAAGTCACAGAGGAAACTAATATCATAATTAAAGCTTGTCCTGACCCATCATCTCTTCACTAAACTGTTGGTAGGACATCTTTCTACCCGACTAAGCTGTTGTGATATGTTAATTGCTTCCGAAGTATGTACCAAATTTTTAAGTGTAGATGTGTATACACTGTAGTCAGGGCTGGATTAAGGCCTGTCAGCTGCAGTCCAGAGGCCCTCAAGGAAGGTTCCTTGATGTTGGTGAGGGGCTCTTGATTTAGGGAACTGGATCTGTGCTCCAGTACCCCGAATTAAGCCTGAATGCCTTCCATATTCCCCCCCCCCAGGTGCTGTATAATCCTCCGGGTTTAGCACTTCCCCCTTGATTATAATAATAATAATACAGTCCAGAGGCGTCCACTAGCCGGAGAGCTTTCATAGATGAAGTGAACATTGTTCATAGTTACTGCTGTAAGTTTAACATTATAGTGTTATTACATCATATATACAATGAACTTTTGACTCTTGTGATTAATTTATTTTTCATTTTGAAAACATTGCTTGAGCCTCACAGTACCTGTAGCCCAGGGACCTCACAGTACCTGTAGCCCAGGGACCTCACAGTACCTGTAGCCCAGGGGCCTCACAGTACCTGTAGCCCAGGGGTCTCACAGTACTTGTAGCCCAGGGACCTCACAGTACCTGTAGCCCAGGGGTCTCACAGTACTTGTAGCCCAGGGACCTCACAGTACCTGTAGCCCAGGGGTCTCACAGTACTTGTAGCCCAGGGACCTCACAGTACCTGTAGCCCAGGGGTCTCACAGTACTTGTAGCCCAGGGACCTCACAGTACCTGTAGCCCAGGGGTCTCACAGTACTTGTAGCACAGGGACCTCACAGTACCTGTAGCCCAGGGGACTCACAGTACCTGTAGCCCAGGGACCTCACAGTACCTGTAGCCCAGGGGTCTCACAGTACTTGTAGCCCAGGGACCTCACAGTACCTGTAGCCCAGGGGCCTCACAGTACCTGTAGCCCAGGGACCTCACAGTACCTGTAGCCCAGGGGTCTCACAGTACCTGTAGCCCAGGGGCCTCACAGTACCTGTAGCCCAGGGGCCTCACAGTACCTGTAGCCCAGGGGCCTCACAGTACTTGTAGCCCAGGGGTCTCTCAGTACCTGTAGCCCAGGGACCTCACAGTACTTGTAGCCCAGGGGCCTCACAGTACCTGTAGCCCAGGGACCTCACAGTACTTGTAGCCCAGGGGTCTCTCAGTACCTGTAGCCCAGGGACCTCACAGTACTTGTAGCCCAGGGACCTCACAGTACTTGTAGCCCAGGGGCCTCACAGTACCTGTAGCCCAGGGGCCTCACAGTACCTGTAGCCCAGGGACCTCACAGTACTTGTAGCCCAGGGGTCTCTCAGTACCTGTAGCCCAGGGGTCTCACAGTACTTGTAGCCCAGGGGCCTCACAGTACTTGTAGCCCAGGGGTCTCTCAGTACCTGTAGCCCAGGGGTCTCACAGTACTTGTAGCCCAGGGACCTCACAGTACCTGTAGCCCAGGGACCTCACAGTACTTGTAGCCCAGGGGTCTCTCAGTACCTGTAGCCCAGGGGTCTCACAGTACTTGTAGCCCAGGGGTCTCTCAGTACCTGTAGCCCAGGGGTCTCACAGTACTTGTAGCCCAGGGGCCTCACAGTACTTGTAGCCCAGGGGTCTCTCAGTACCTGTAGCCCAGGGGTCTCACAGTACTTGTAGCCCAGGGGTCTCTCAGTACCTGTAGCCCAGGGGTCTCACAGTACTTGTAGCCCAGGGGCCTCACAGTACTTGTAGCCCAGGGGTCTCTCAGTACCTGTAGCCCAGGGGTCTCACAGTACTTGTAGCCCAGGGGCCTCACAGTACCTGTAGCCCAGGGACCTCACAGTACTTGTAGCCCAGGGGTCTCTCAGTACCTGTAGCCCAGGGGTCTCACAGTACTTGTAGCCCAGGGGTCTCTCAGTACCTGTAGCCCAGGGGTCTCACAGTACTTGTAGCCCAGGGGTCTCTCAGTACCTGTAGCCCAGGGGTCTCACAGTACTTGTAGCCCAGGGGCCTCACAGTACCTGTAGCCCAGGGACCTCACAGTACTTGTAGCCCAGGGGTCTCTCAGTACCTGTAGCCCAGGGGTCTCACAGTACTTGTAGCCCAGGGGTTTCTCAGTACCTGTAGCCCAGGGGTCTCACAGTACTTGTAGCCCAGGGGCCTCTCAGTACCTGTAGCCCAGGGGTCTCACAGTACTTTTAGCCCAGGGGTCTCACAGTACTTTTAGCCCAGGGGTCTCACAGTACTTGTAGCCCAGGGGTCTCACAGTACTTGTAGCCCAGGGGTCTCACAGTACCTATAGCCCAGGGGTCTCACAGTACCTGTAGCCCAGGGGTCTCACAGTACCTGTAGCCCAGGGGTCTCACAGTACCTGTAGCCCAGGGGTCTCACAGTACCTGTAGCCCAGGGGTCTCACAGTACTTTTAGCCCAGGGGTCTCACAGTACTTGTAGCCCAGGGGTCTCACAGTACTTGTAGCCCAGGGGTCTCACAGTACCTGTAGCCCAGGGGTCTCACAGTACCTGTAGCCCAGGGGTCTCACAGTACCTGTAGCCCAGGGGCCTCACAGTACCTGTAGCCCAGGGGTCTCACAGTACCTGTAGCCCAGGGGCCTCACAGTACCTGTAGCCCAGGGGTCTCACAGTACTTGTAGCCCAGGGGCCTCACAGTACTTGTAGCCCAGGGGTCTCACAGTACCTGTAGCCCAGGGGTCTCTCAGTACCTGTAGCCCAGGGGCCTCACAGTACTTGTAGTCCAGGGGTCTCACAGTACTTGTAGCCCAGGGGTCTCACAGTACTTGTAGCCCAGGGGTCTCACAGTACCTGTAGCCCAGGGGCCTCACAGTACCTGTAGCCCAGGGGCCTCACAGTACTTGTAGCCCAGGGGTCTCACAGTACCTGTAGCCCAGGGGCCTCACAGTACCTGTAGCCCAGGGGTCTCACAGTACTTGTAGCCCAGGGGCCTCACAGTACTTGTAGCCCAGGGGTCTCACAGTACTTGTAGCCCAGGGGTCTCACAGTACCTGTAGCCCAGGGGCCTCACAGTACCTGTAGCCCAGGGGTCTCACAGTACTTGTAGCCCAGGGGTCTCACAGTACCTGTAGCCCAGGGGCCTCACAGTACCTGTAGCCCAGGGGCCTCACAGTACTTGTAGTCCAGGGGTCTCACAGTACCTGTAGCCCAGGGGCCTCACAGTACCTGTAGCCCAGGGGTCTCACAGTACCTGTAGCCCAGGGGCCTCACAGTACCTGTAGCCCAGGGGCCTCACAGTACCTGTAGCCCAGGGGCCTCACAGTACCTGTAGCCCAGGGGCCTCACAGTACTTGTAGCCCAGGGGTCTCACAGTACTTGTAGCCCAGGGGTCTCTCAGTACCTGTAGCCCAGGAGCCTCACAGTACTTGTAGCCCAGGGGTCTCACAGTACTTGTAGCCCAGGGGTCTCTCAGTACCTGTAGCCCAGGGGCCTCACAGTACTTGTAGTCCAGGGGTCTCACAGTACCTGTAGCCCAGGGGCCTCACAGTACCTGTAGCCCAGGGGTCTCACAGTACCTGTAGCCCAGGGGCCTCACAGTACCTGTAGCCCAGGGGTCTCACAGTACTTGTAGCCCAGGGGTCTCTCAGTACCTGTAGCCCAGGGGCCTCACAGTACCTGTAGCCCAGGGGTCTCACAGTACCTGTAGCCTAGGGGCCTCACAGTACCTGTAGCCCAGGGGCCTCACAGTACCTGTAGCCCAGGGGCCTCACAGTACCTGTAGCCCAGGGGTCTCACAGTTCCTGTAGCCCAGGGGTCTCACAGTACCTGTAGCCCAGGGGCCTCAAAGTACTTGTAGCCCAGGGGCCTCACAGTACTTGTAGCCCAGGGGTCTCACAGTACCTGTAGCCCAGGGGTCTCACAGTACCTGTAACCCAGGGGTCTCAAAGTACTTGTAGCCCAGGGACCTCACAGTACTTGTAGCCCAGGGGTCTCACAGTACCTGTAGCCCAGGGGTCTCTCAGTACCTGTAGCCCAGGGATCTCACAGTACCTGTAGCCCAGGGGTCTCACAGTACCTGTAGCCCAGGGGTCTCACAGTACCTGTAGCCCATGGGTCTCACAATACCTGTAGCCCAGGGGTCTCACAGTACCTGTAGCCCAGGTGTCTCACAGTACCTGTAGCCCAGGTGTCTCACAGTACCTGTAGCCCAGGGGTCTCACAGTACCTGTAGCCCAGGGGTCTCACAGTACCTGTAGCCCAGGGGTCTCACAGTACCTGTAGCCCAGGGGTCTCACAGTACCTGTAGCCCAGGGGTCTCACAGTACCTGTAGCCCAGGGGTCTCACAGTACTTGTAGCCCAGGGGTCTCACAGTACCTGTAGCCCAGGGGTCTCACAGTACCTGTAGCCCAGGGGCCTCACAGTACCTGTAGCCCAGGGGTCTCACAGTACCAGTAGCCCAGGGGTCTCACAGTACCTGTACCCCAGGGGTCTCACAGTACCTGTAGCCCAGGGGTCTCACAGTACCTGTAGCCCAGGGGTCTCACAGTACCTGTAGCCCAGGGGTCTCACAGTACCTGTAGCCCAGGGGTCTCACAGTACCTGTAGCACAAGGGCCTCACAGTACCTGTAGCACAAGGGCCTCACAGTACCTGTAGCCCAGGAGCCTACAAAATCTTAATCCAGCTCTGACCACAGTGTCTGCAAGTTGCAGGACCTGCTGGATAGATACATTACAAGAGTAGCAGTCCAGTTACAATCTTACAAAAACATTAATCCACACACAGACAATAAAAAGCAAACTTCCAATGTATATAATAAGCAGGAATTACTTTCTACAATAAAGTCTTGAACAATTACTGTGGTACAATTAACGTACTGAACAACACGGTACTGACGATCATGAGGTGCTAAATCTGTACAAGTCATACCGAGCCAGGGGACTGGGAGGTACCGTACCTTATGGCGTAGAAGACGCTATTTTTCCCAAGAAATGTCTCAAAAATTTACCCAGCATCTTAGAGGCCAAAGTACCATTTATTTTTCCTTTTTCCTAAATTTTAGCCAGTCAGACGTTGTGCGTGTCCTTGACACTGTAGCTTCTTGTTCGCCGTAAGATATGGTAATCAAGTTTTATCCAAGAAAAGGGAAGGTAGCTCTAATTCCTTGCATCAAGAGACCTTCAGCAACATCAAGACACTCCTTGACCTCTCTTTTCCCCCAAACCAAATTTATAGAGAAATCAATTTTCACCCATAATACAGTGGACCCCCGCTTAACGATCACCTCCAAATGCGACCAATTATGTAAGTGTATTTATGTAAGTGCGTTTGTACGTGTATGTTTGGGGGTCTGAAATGGACTAATCTACTTCACAATATTCCTTATGGGAAAAAATTCGGTCAGTACTGGCACCTGAACATACTACTGGAATGAAAAAAGTTCGTTAACCGGGGGTCCACTGTATATATATATATATAATATATATATATATATATATATTATATATATATATATTATATATATATATATATATATATATATATATATATATATATATATATATATATAATACATATATTATGCCTATCAAGTGCTAATAATACAAAGACATAAGAGAATACAATCAATAATATAATGGTTTCCCATGGGTTACAATGGAGTGTGTGCAGGGTAATATTTAGTAAAGGGATTCAGGAAAACCTGCTATTATAGATTTAGCCGGACTTAAGTCCTGGAAATTGGAATTACGATGCTTGAACTTTAACCCTTAAACGGTCCAAATGTATATATACGTTTTTTTCAACATCTGAAAGTATGTAAAAAAATGTAGATCTTTTTTGTTTTGAATTTGAAAACGTGTAAAAAAACTTTTATATATATATTTTTTTTTTTGTTATATTTGAAAATATGTAAAAAAAAAAGATCTACTTTTGTAGCTACGAATTTGAATGTCGATCTGTTTAGACTGTTTAAGTGTTAAAGGAGGGGTCTGAGATATTGACAATTTGGAGGTATACAGTGGACCCTCGCCTAACGAACGCATTGCATAACGTTAATTTCGCCTAATGATACATTTTAGCGCTAACATTTTGCCTCGGCTAACGCTAAAAAAACTCGCCTAACGATATTCGTTATCGGGTACCAATTAATATCGTTAGGTGAGGGTCCACTGTACAGTGGACCCCCGCATAACGATTACCTCTGAATGCGACCAATTATGTAAGTGTATTTATGTAAGTGCGTTTGTACTTGTATGTTTGGGGGTCTGAAATGGACTAATCTACTTCACAATATTCCTTATGGGAACAAATTCGGTCAGTACTGGTACCTGAACATACTTCTGGAGTGAAAAAATATCGTTAACCGGGGGTCCACTGTACTTCTAAACTGTCGTATCTGAGTGCCTCTGCAAAGACAGTGATTATGTATGAGTGATGGTGAAAGTGATGAATGATGATGAAAGTATTCTCTTTTTGGGGATTTTCTTTCTTTTTGGGTCACCCTGCCTCGGTGGGAGACAGCCGACTTGTTGAAAAAAAAACAAAAATCTATGTTGACCTAGGTAGTAGGTTGGTAGACAGCACCCGCCCAGGGAGGTACTACCGTCCTGTCAAGTGAGTGTAAAACGAAAGCCTATATAGTGGACCCCCGGTTAACGAACTTTTTTCATTCCAGTAGTATGTTCAGGTGCCAGTACTGACCGAATTTTTTCCCATAAGGAATATTGTGAAGTAGATTAGTCCATTTCAGACCCCCAAACATACACGTACAAACGCACTTACATAAATACACTTACATAATTGGTCGCATTTGGAGGTGATCGTTAAGCGGGGATCCACTGTAATTGTTTTACATGATGGTAGGATTGATGGTGTCTTTTGTCTGTCTCAAAACATGCAAGATTTCAGGTATGTCTTGCTACTTCTGCTTGCACTTAGGTCACACTACATGCATGTACAAGCATATATATATACACACCCCTCTGGGTTTTCTTTCATTTTCTTACTAGTTCTTGTTCTTGTTTATTTCCTTTTATCTCCATGGGAAAATGGAACAGAATTCTTCCCTCGTAAGCCATGCATGTCATAAGAGTGACTAACATGCAGTGAGCAAGGTGCTAGTAACCCCATCTCCTGTATACAATACTAAAGTTAAAAAGAGAAACTTTCATTTTTCTTTTTGGGCCGCCCTGCCTTGGTGGGATACGGCCAGTTTGTTAAAAGAACAAGAAACACAGTGATACCTCGGGATACAAATTTATTTCATTCCAGAAAGCTGTTCGAGCGCCGATACGGAACGAATTTGTTCCCATAAGGAATAATGTAAATTTGATTAATCCATTTCAGACCCCCAAAATTACACTTACAAAAGCACTTACATAACTGTTTGAGCTTTGAGCTGTTTATATCCCAAGATGCCACAGTACATATTGGTAATGCTGATTGCCATTATAGTCTTAAATTAGGCTTAAGCTTGCCTGAAATGATCTGCATAATCATGGGCTGTCTGCATACAAGTGTTACACATTTTTGCATAAACACTATCATGTGGAAATAAACTATGAAATGCCAGAAGCTGATATTAGAACAGATTAAGTTAGAATAAATGATGGCATCGGAAAAGTCACACCAAATGTGTTGGACAGTATAGGGAATGACCTGGAGTATCAATTAACAACCCATCCTCATAAGTTCTACGCGGATTTCTCACGTACGATTCGCAGCAAATTTCTAAATTTCGTTATTTGAGTTAGGTTAGATTTAGTTAAAATGAACTGTCCTCTATTAACAAAATATAACATATTTTAACATACTAGAAAGTCAATGGTCCAAGTAAATGGTCCAAGTCGGACTGAAACGTCGTCATAAGCCTCTCTCTTTTATGAGCGGGTTATTTGTGTATCGTTCCAGTCACGGTATTGTGCCTTTTTTGTTATTTATAAGATAGAGGTGACAAAACCTCTTGGTGCACAAGCAGAAAACAGGGTCCCCCACACAATGCAGAAAACAGGGTCCCCCACACAATGCAGAAAACAGGGTCCCCTACACAATGCAGAAAACAGGGTCCTCCACACAATGCAGAAAACAGGGTCCCCCACACAATGCAGAAAACAGGGTCCTCCACACAATGCAGAAAACAGGGTCCCCCACACAATGCAGAAAACAGGGTCCTCCACCCAATGCAGAAAACAGGGTCCTCCACACAATGCAGAAAACAGGGTCCTCCACACAATGCAGAAAACAGGGTCCTCCACACATTGCAGAAAACAGGGTCCTCCACACAATGCAGAAAACAGGGTCCCCCACACAATGCAGAAAACAGGGTCCCCCACACAATGCAGAAAACAGGGTCCCCCACACAATGCAGAAAACAGGGTCCCCCACACAATGCAGAAAACAGGGTCCCCCACACAATGCAGAAAACAGGGACCCCCCACAAAATGCAGAAGACTCAAAGTCAGATATGTAATCAATGTCAACCTTTTGACTGTGATACCAACAGTGGTATACCAACTGTTATTAAAAGGATGGGCTGAGATTAGATATGCTATGGGCCACTAGAAGTGCACGTGTCGAGCTATCATATGCCCAAAACTTTGTGGACACCCACCATTGATCATTCAAAATGAAATATGTAAAACAAATATGTATGGTAACAACACGAGCAATAACTGCAAGAAATACATATGGTCATTTCTATTGAAAGAAATGTTATTAAAAGATATCCACCAGAGCAGACATTTAATCAATATCACTGGTAAGAAAGATTGGTATACAGTATTTTGGATTCACTCAAAATATGACAGAGGTGAAAATATAAAAATATTGAATCTTCTGCCTATGTTTCAGATGTCAAAATGGTTTCTTACTCTGCATTAGATCATATTAATAAGTAGTTCTCAATCAAATTAAATATTAACAGTCATGATCACATGAGTTGCATCCTGCACTGATGGATGCAAAGTTGTAGTGCCAACAAGTATGGAGACAAATACAATAGAACCCCACATCAGTGGATTCTGTTTCCGCACATCCGCAGTAGTCTTGGAAAGTATTGCCTGTGGATATGGGGAGACTGCTGAGTAGTCTCCCCGTATTCACGGATGATACACTGCAAGACCTAACGCGGATGCCTGAAACTACAGAAACCAAATCCATGGATATAGGGGTTCTATACACTGGTTGAAGATCAACCTTTTACTGGGACAATGCTCTGCTGTGAACACTTTATTTTATAACACATCAGACGTCTCCCTCCAAGACAGTCACCCAGAAAAAACAGAGGCAACATTCACCGGAACAATCCAAAACTAACCCATAAAAAAGAGAGAAATCCATAGACAGCACTTCGGTTGGTCATGAACCATCTTGAGACACTGACTAAAGATTGATCTAAGATTTGTGTATTAGAAGTGAATTACAATTGAATTTCCCTATTTACAAACCTTCAAATGGTGAGTATAGGTACTGTCTTATAAAAGTAATCTGAACGTTGATATCACTGCTCATCATTATCAATCAACACATCCAAGTGCAGTGGACATTTGCTATGAAATTTAACTAGTTTTCCTCATCAAAGCACTCACAGTAATGCTCACCCTTTTAACCCTTTGAGTGGCCAGTACACAGAACTATCTTACAGTAGCCCAGAACCTAACCTACAGTATAAACGAGGCCCTACAGCAGCTCGGAACCTAACCTGCAGTATAAATGAGGCCCTACAGTAGCCCAGAACATAACCTGCTGTATAAGCAGAGCCCTACGGTAGCCTGGAACCTAACTTGTTGTATAAGCAGGGACCTACATAGCCTGGAACCCAACCTGCTGTATAAGTGGAGCCCTACAGTAGCCTGAAACCTAACTTGCTGCATTAGCAGGCCCTACATAGCCTGGAACCCAACCTGTTGTATAAGCAGAGCCCCACAGTAGTCTGGAACCTAACTTGCTGTATAAGCAGGGACCTACATAGCCTGGAACCCAACCTTCTGTATAAACAGAGCCCTACAGTAGCCTGGAACCCAACCTGCTGTATAAGCGGGGCTGTCCCATATATGAAAGAGCACTAAAAAATTTAAAATGAAGGCCAAAACAAAAGGCCATGTGTACCTTATAAACTATAAATTAGGAGATATTCAGTAGAAATTCATAACAGTATAAGAAATGTACTGAAGAATATATGTACATATATGTACAGTACATATCTTCTTTCTCTTTCAACGCACCAGCCATATCCCACTAAGGTGGGGTGGCCCAAAAGGAAAAACAAAAGTTTCCCCTTTTAAATTTAGTAATACAGTGGACCCCCGCTTAACGATCACCTCCCAATGCGACCAATTATGTAAGTGTATTTATGTAAGTGCATTTGTACGTGTATGTTTTGGGGTCTGAAATGGACTAATCTACTTCACAATATTCCTTATGGGAACAAATTCGGTCAGTACTGGCACCTGAACATACTTCTGGAATGAAAAAATATCGTTAACCGGGGGTCCACTGTATATACAGGAGAAGGGGTTACTAGCCCCTTGCTCCCGGTATTTTAGTCGCCTCTTACAACAAACATGGCTTACGGAGGAAGAATTCTGTTCCACTTCCCCATGGAGACAAGAGGAAATAGACAAGAGCAAGAACTAGAAAGAAAGTAGAAGAAAACCCAGAGAGGTGTGTATATATATACTTGTACATGTATGTGTAGTGTGACCTAAGTGTAAGTAGAAGTAGCAAGACGTACCTGAAATCTTGCATGTTTATGAAACAGAAAAAAGGATACCAGCAATCCTACCATCACGTAAAACAATTACAGGCTTTCGTTTTACACTCACTTGGCAGGACGGTCGTACCTCCCTGGGTGGTAAGTTACTAAATGCTGTAAAGAGTTTTTATGAGGATAGTGAGGCTCAGGTTAACATGACTCACGAAATCGTAATGACACGATTGCAAACAAACCATACCCCGGCCGGGATTGAACCCACGGTCATAGAGTCTCAAAACTCCAGCCCATCGCGTTAGCCACTAGACCAGCTAACCACAATAAGATTCGTCCAACTAAATATATTTCTACACCATAGGAAGGTTAGCACAGGCACCACTGTGACCACAAATGCAAGTTTTTACAGACAAATCTCCAGCTAGCGTGGCCGTGACGAACTCTAGCTCAAGTCCCTTCACTGCCGTCAACATGACTCCTATGGTGTAGAAATATACCTAGTTGGACGAATCTTATTGTAGCTAGCTGGTCTAGTGGCTAACGCGACGGGCTGGAGTTTTGAGACTCTCTGACCGCGGGTTCAATCCTGGCCAGGGTATGGTTAGGCTCAGGTTAGGGTGTGTAGAAGAGAGGGAGACTACTTCCCAATAAAAGTAGGTCTTAGACAGGGATGTGTAATGTCACCATGGTTGCTTAATATATTTATAGATGGCGTTGTAAAATAAGTTAATGCTAGGGTGTTCGGGAGAGGGGTGGGATTAAATTATGGGGAATTAATACAAAATGGGAAGTGACACAGTTACTTTTTGCTGATGATACTGTGCTTATGGGAGATTCTAAAGAAAAATTGCAAAGGTTAGTGGATGAGTTTGGGAATGTGTGTAAAGGTAGAAAGTTGAAAGTGAACATAGAAAAGAGTAAGGTGATGAGGGTATCAAATGATTTAGATAAAGAAAAATTGGATATCAAATTGGGGAGGAGTATGGAAGAAGTGAATGTTTTCAGATATCTGGGAGTTGACGTGTCAGCGGGTGGATTTATGAAGGATGAGGTTAATCATAGAATTGATGAAGGAAAAAAGGTGAGTGGTGCATTGAGGTATATGTGGAGGCAAAAAATGTTATCTATGAAGGCAAAGAAGGGAATGTATGAAAGTATAGTAGTACCAACACTCTTATATGGGTGTGAAGCTTGGGTTGTAAATGCTGCAGCGAGGAGGTGGTTGGAGGCAGTGGAGATGTCCTGTCTAAGGGCAATGTATGGTGTAAATATTATGCAGAAAATTCGGAGTGTGGAAATTAGGAGGTGTGGAGTTAATAAAAGTATTAGTCAGAGGGCTGAAGAGGGTTTGTTGAGGTGGTTTGGTCATTTAGAGAGAATGGATCAAAGTAGAATGACATGGAGAGCGTATAAATCTGTAGGGGAAGGAAGGCGGGGTAGGGGTCGTCCTTGAAAAGATTGGAGAGAGGGGGTAAAGGAGATGTTGTGGGCGAGGGGTTTGGACTTCCAGCAAGCGTGCGTGAGCATGTTAGATAGGAGTGAATGGAGACGAATGGTATTTGGGACCTGACGAGCTGTTGGAGTGTGAGCAGGGTAATATTTAGTGAAGGGATTCAGGGAAACCGGTTATTTTATATAACCAGACTTGAGTCCTGGAAATGGGAAGTACAATGCCTGCACTCTAAAGGAGGGGTTTGAGATATTGGCAGTTTGGAGAGATATATTGTGTATTTTTATACGTATATACTTCTAAACTTCTGTATTCTGGGCACCTCTGCAAAAACAGTGATTATGTGTGAGTGAGGTGAAAGTGTTGAATGATGAAAGTATTTTCTTTTTGGGGATTTTTTCTTTCTTTTTGGGTCACCCTGCCTTGGTGGGAGACGGCTGACTTGTTGAAAAAAAAAAATGTACATATCGTAGTAAGTTATTATTGGAACAACATTTAACTGAACTGTCCAATAATAGCTTTTTGCGAGACATGTGTCTTCACTTCACTACTGTCAGCAGTGAACCACTTGCATCATTCTCCATGGAACATAATCACCTCACATTCACTCACCTTCATCACCATCACTATGGAACATAATCACTTCACATTCACTCACCATCACCATGGGATACATTCACCTCACATTCACTTACCTTCAAACCATCTTTTTTTTTTTTTGCTAGGAAATATTTCCAGGTTTTACATCACACCAAAATACAATTCTACAAAATATATTTCTTATAGTTTCTAGTCATCCTTATAATCAACTTCCTGAGCAGTACGTACATTAGGGCCCCACTTATACGGCGGGTTAGGTTCCAGGCTACTGCTAGAAAGTGAAACACTGTAAAACGGGGTCCTCCTGTATATGACTGTTCACTTTATATGGAGATAGACAGTACTGTAAGTACTCACTTAACGTCATTTCCTTATAACGTTGATGAGAAACAAAAATGGATTCCCAGCTCGGGCCACTGTGTGTGGAGTTTCCAGGTTCGCCTGGTGATAGATGATGTTCCTTACGGCTTTTGCTTTGCAAACTTTTATTCCTTGATGGCTGAAGGTGTGACGTGCACCCTTGGTGTTTAAATAAATTATTCTTGATAAAATTGGTTTCGCTATACGTCATTTTGCTTAAAGTCACAGTTTCCGAGAACTTATCAATGACGTTAACTGAGAACTTTCTGTACAATATCTGTATGATATTACGGTGTCTTAATAATGAAAAGAAGATACCAGAAAGTTTGAGCAAGTGTCCTAAAATTGCAATCAATAAAGTAACAATTTATAAATGTTGAATGTTCTACAAGTTAAGAACACTACTGTTAACCCTTATGGGGCCTAGTTTCTAGGCCTTCTGTGTATCCATATGCTCTTGCACTACCGTCCACAGGGTGGATACAGGGTGCACAACAAACTAGCCTCATAGATAGAAAATTGAATCTAACTTTTGTAGATTTCTAAATTATATACAGTACTGCATTAAAAAACTTGCAATAAAAGATAAAGAAAGTACTCGTACAAATACAGAAAATACTCGTACAAATCTAGAAATACTGTACAAAAGACGTACAAGAACACTGGCAAACATCTGCGAAAAATGTGTGAATTGTAGTTTGTTATTATGAAAGAACAAAAAAGGCTTCCCAAAACCGCAATAAATGCCACATGTACTTTTTCCTTAGTTTTAAAACTATCGAAGTGTGGTTTACCTCACTTGGTAAAGAGAAGATGCACTGATTGCTATTCATGCAGCCTATGATACGTGCCAAGGTAGATCATGAAGTGTCATGGTGCATATACAGTATACAACTCTTTGTACTAACATTACCTAGTATTGATATTATATATTGTACTCGTCTCTCAGCCAACGTGTGACTGTAATAACCCACCTTGTCCTGAATTTGAGCGGATAACATCAACTCCATGTTGTTGGGAGTTATAAGCAGGTCTGCCTCTCGATGGGTCTGGATAATACCGCGGGTTGCCTCCACCACCATGGGGAGGTGTCATGGAGGTGTTGCCATCCGCTTTACCTGTGAACATATTAAGAGTTCTGCAAAATATGAAGCAGAGAAGCACTATAGCTTGAAGAGGGATGTATGTTGTGCTTACTTGCAAATGCACCAATATCAAAGTCAAGCCTTTACCAGAAATACCTGCCGAGTGTCACGCACTCGTAGCAGAAGCAGTTACAGCTTTTGTTAAGCTCAAGCTAACAAACATCAAATAACCTTCAACATGGTAGGGAACGCCAGTGGTGTTGGGCATATGAGGTCTGAGGCCCGCCGAGTTATAGTTTCCATTGGCTTCTTGGTACACGAGCGATGCCTGCAGGTCAGGAGTTAGGTTCTGCATCGGTATTGGTCTGCTGTCTGAGAAGGGTACAGGTCTGTTAAATACTCAAGTTACAGTAGTGTGTATGGAGTAAAAATATATTTTCCTTCATTATCTTTGAGAAACCACTTTCCCAATTACTTGAAACAAATGCACAAAAACATGTCTAAACTGCTTTAAGCTATTGTTTTCAAATGCACTGTTTATTGTACCTTTATGGTGCTTGTAGTTCCTTCACTAAATTTTCCATCTGATTATTAAAATTATCCTTTTTTTTTAATATACGATTACATAATAAGTGTGACATAACACACACTGATACATTTTAAACATCAAGGTATAAATGGTAAAAAAAAACAAAAAATATAAATATTAACACAGTGTGTTTCACATACAGTAAATTCAAATTTCTAAGAATTTTAATTAAAATAAATAGGTATACTGAAGCCACTCATTTTCAATTTTCTTTAAGTGTCAGTAACATTATTTCTGGAGTGAGGATTAAAAGTATAGAATGTTCTCAATAAGAATGTTCTTCAGTGTCAGTATAGATATACAGTGTCACGTCATGTTCACCTAAGAGGTTTTCACTTGCTTCCTAGTGACACTTTTAAATTATTTTACTAAGTACACTTCCTCGTTCTCTGCTTCCATTTACTTACATTTCTTGGTTTCTCTTCCTGATTTACTGTACCTGTTACACTTATTTTTCACATTCATTCTTTCCTACCTTAGTTATGCTTCCTGCAACATATACGACAGAACCGTCTCTAATACAATCACAGAGTTTTCACACAGGATTTTTCAGGTCTATTGTTTATACCGCCTGTTTTTCAAAGCAACCAATGACGACACTTCTTTTTCAAAGAATACAATAATGAATCATTTCCAAAGTATCCACTACGAGTGGTTCCAAATTCTGCACTATCCTGCACCTTGCGATTTTTCAGAGTCTTCCGTTACACGTAATTGTTCTCATTATTTATTTTTTCTACTGACGATGGTACAGCGAAGAAAACATAAATCGTTGAAGAACATTTCAATTGATATAAGAAGTGACATAGACCACACTAATCTACCTACACTAAATAATAATTTTCACACGAGAACCCTTAATATTAAACTAAAGAGCACTACTTACATAGTCTATAAAAGCTATAACTTAAATATTTACATTATGCTACTGGATGTAGAATACAGGTACAGTAGTGTACTAAACTTCAAAAAAATAAAATAAAATAAAATAAAATAGCTTTCAGATACATATTCCAATTAATATTAAATTATTATACAGGACGGTTCATCAGCTATACAAATTTGTTTATATTCACTCAACTTCATGCCATGCTATTTAAATGAACAAACAATAGACAGGTAGTAATTCTAAATGAGTTGGTCGTAGACACAAAGTGCCGTGACAGTTCTGGAGATCGCACTCACGTCACTCCTCGACGTTCCTTAGCTGAAAACGTGGCATTAAAACTTGATTCTGGATATTAATTCTTACTTACCTATGTTGACAAACTCTCCATGGTGGTTTTGGGGTTGTGGCCCCTTTTTGGGACAGCACAAGTTCTGACCCATCCTCAAATTTTCTGATGCACCTGCAACAAAATATACATTACATGTAAACCACTATACTGACTTTAACAAGCATTATAATGTTATCACTCTTGCATTACAAGAATTTTAATATACAATACAGTCACTCCTCACTTAGTGACGTATTCGTTTACTGACAACTTGGATGGGCTCTCTGACCAGTATGCATACCTAAATAATGTACATATATTAGAGCTGATTTCCTCTATTCTATTTATTACAATATACAGTACACTGCTGCATAAACATTTAAAAATATACCAGTAATGTTAAAAATGGTGCAAAGGTGACATTAAAACAACATCAGAGATGGTTGAGACAAACCCACTACCATTATAGTATGCTCCTTGTTTAGCGATGAATTCATTTACTGATGTGGTCTTAGGAACAGAATTCCATCATTAAGTGAGGAGAGGCTGTACATAAAAGACTTTTCAACAGCTACCTTTTGGAGATGCGGTGCTTTCTCAAGTTATAAAGCACATACACGACAGTGGTTAACTGAAGAATGAGACACTTATGCAACATATGGGAATCTTTATTCAGGAAACGTTCCGCCACACAGTGGCTTCATCAGTCCAATACAAAATAGAAAGGCGTAAGGAGAGGAGGAGTTTGAGGTAATCAGTCCCTCAGCCTGGAGTTGATGTGTTCAATAGACTCCAGGCTGAGGGACTGATTACCTCAAACTCCTCCTCTCCTTACGCCTTTCTACTTTGTATTGGACTGATGAAGCCACTGTGTGGCAAAACGTTTCCTGAATAAAGATTCCCATATGTTGCATAAGTGTCTCATTCTTCAACTTGTCGGTTTTTTCAAACCATTCACCACAGTGGTTAACTGCTTAAGAAATCCTACTTAACAGAAGATCATTGAATCAGTGTGAAATAATAATGAATACGGTACAACCCCTGTATTTGCGGAGTCAGTTTTCGTGGTTACAGTTACTCAGGGATTACCAATGGCCCAAAAATAACCTTTAATTTTGCTTAATAATGGCATGAACACCCAAAAGTAATGATGGTGGCAGTTCTTCAAAGCCTAAGAGAAGCCGTAAAGTGCTTCTCATCAATGAAGAAGTGGTAATTCGTGAATTACTGTGTGTAATTTATCAATTAGACTTATCACAGGTATGTACGTAAGTGAAAAACAACTTACATACGTATAGGGTTTGCTACTATCCATGGTTTAGGGTATCCAGGGTAGGTCTTGGAATGTATCCCTTGCAGATACAGGGGAAGGGATTACTGGATTTTTAAATTTGTACTGTTGTTCATTTAGCTCTCTCTCTTTATTCATTTAAGAAATCCTACTTAACAGTCTATGTCTAATTCTTAAGTAAACTTTAACCCTTAAACGGTTCAAACGTATATATGTATACGTTTTTTTAACATTTGACAGTATGTAAAAAAATATACATCTTTTTTTTTTTTTACATTTGAAAATGTGTAAAAAAACTTTTATCTACGTTTTTTTTGTTATACGTATTTGAAAATATATAAAAAAACATAAATCTACTTTTGGAGCACTACAGATTTGAACGTCGATCTATTTGGACCGTTTAAGGGTTAAGCACTAGTATTAGTTTGCCAGAAATGCACTGCATGTTAGTGGCTTTCTTTCGTATACCTTTGATATACTTTTGAAGAGTTTCGAGAGTTTCACCACTTTCGGAGCCCAGCCATGGGCCAGCAGCAACAGCCTGGTCAACCAAGCTGTTGCTGCTGGAGGCCCACTGCCCCACATATTCATTCGTGCCTAATAATAATTCATTACATGTAAACTACATAATCTGTGTATCACACAAAACAAATAAAATGTTGAATTTGAAAGTTTAATCCATTCCAGAAAACATATTGTATCTCAAGACTATCATAACTCTAACCTCAAATTATGCAGTTTTATGGTAACTGGTTCCAAGACCCTGGAACTGAAACTTTTATTGCACCTCTCTCCCTCTCCCTCTCTCTCTCTCTCAAGAGTTCTTTGTTTCTGTCGGTTTCTAGCAAGACCTTTAAAATAAGATAAAACATTATCTTTGAAGACACAGGAAGTGAATTCAGTTTTATCAATGTTTGGATGCTGTCTTCTGATTCTTTTCACACCTTCCCAATGAACAACAACTGCTGAATTTCTACAGCTGTTATCCTTTAGTCATCTTATTCCACTTCTTCCTCCTCATTTTCTTTCTCATCCATCTCCACTAATTCCTGAAGCTCCTCTACTGACAACACTTGTCTGTGGTACTGAATTAACTCCAGATCCTCATCAACCTCCAGCTCCACTGCCTCACCAAGAGAGACAATATCCTGGTTTATATTCTCCTCAGCATCAAATCCTTCACTTCCAGCTCCACTGCCTCACCAATCCAGCTCCACTGCCTCACCAAGAGTGACAATATCCTGGTTTGTATTCTCCTCAGCATCAAATCCTTCACTTCCAGCTCCACTGCCTCACCAATCCAGCTCCACTGCCTCACCAAGAGAGACAATATCCTGGTTTATATCCTCCTCAGCATCAAATCCTTCACTGCCTCACCAAGAGAGACAATATCCTGGTTTATATCCTCCTCAGCATCAAATCCTGCACTTCCAGCTCCACTGCCTCACCAAGAGAGACAATATCCTGGTTTATATCCTCCTCAGCATCAAATCCTTCACTTCCAGCTCCACTGCCTCACCAAGAGAGACAATATCCTGGTTTATATCCTCCTCAGCATCAAATCCTTCACTGCCTCACCAAGAGAGACAATATCCTGGTTTATATTCTCCTCAGCATCAAATCCTTCAGTGCCAGCTCCACTGCCTCACCAAGAGAGACAATATCCTGGTTTATATCCTCCTCAGCATCAAATCCTTCACTTCCAGCTCCACTGCCTCACCAAGAGTGACAATATTCTGGTTTATATTCTCCTCAGCATCAAATCCTTCACTTCCAGCTCCACTGCCTCACCAAGAGTGACAATATTCTGGTTTATATCCTCCTCAGCATCAAATCCTTCACTTCCAGCTCCACTGCCTCACCAAGAGAGACAATATCCTGGTTTATATCCTCCTCAGCATCAAATCCTTTAAAGTCATAAGTGACTGAAGGTCACAAGATCTTCCAGGTTACACTGAGTCGCTAAGTGGAAACTTCAGTCCAGGAATGCACTCTGAGCCTCACACAATCTAAGACAATAAACTTAAGTCTTCCAGAATTCCTTGAGACTGGTGGCTCCATCTCCTGAACTCACTGCAAAGCACTTGGTAATCATCTTCTAGGCATAAATTTTCTTGAAATCCACAGTCACTTGCTGGTCCACAGACTGTGACAGAGGAATGGTGTTCAGTGGGAGGAATTTACCTGTAACAAAGTTAAATTCTGGATGGTGTCCTGGTGCATTATCCAACACTAACAATGCCTTCAGAGCAAGGGTTCTTAACTGAGGTTAAGTGGGAGTGGGAGGGGCTGGGTTTGATTGGTGTCAAGGGGTACGGGAGTTATTTCTTGAGTAGCTTTAGGTAGATGTCGTTTTGATAAGGACCTGCCTCGTATGGGCCAGTAGGCCTTCTGCAGTGTTCCTACATTCTTATGTTCTTATGTTCTTATGTTCTAACAGAGTTGTAGATGCGTGGAACAGTCTTCCCAGTGGGGTGATAGAGGCTAGGACCTTGGGTAGCTTTAAGAAGAGACTGGACAAATATATGAGTGGGAGGGGCTGGGTTTGATTGGTGTCATTGGGTACGGGAGTTATTTCTTGGGTGGCTTTAGGTAGAGATCGTTTTGATAAGGACCTGCCTCGTATGGGCCAGTAGGCCTTCTGCAGTGTTCCTACATTCTTATGTTCTTATGTTCTTATACCCCTTGGGGGTACTGCAGAGGTCAATGTACTTTTTTGGCTATTACCCCAAAACAAATTTGTGTACAGCAAAATTATCCACTAGACTAAAAATTATATGTTTAAAAAATATAACTTTCAGAATTTTCCTTGCTTATTAAATACTAAATTTTTGTGTAATTTTATTTATATGTTTATTGAGCCTTCATTACCCTGGAAATTTTCATTTTTACCCCATTTGGGGTAATTTACCCGGTTCCCGGCTTCTGGGGTACTGGAACCATATAATGAGGGGTATGGGACTCGATCTCTGAGCAATTTAAAAAAAAAATTTTTTACCTTTGATCAGTGGCATACAGAGGGATGGGGGGAGGGGGAGCAGCCCCAGGCATCCATATGGGGGGGAGAGCAGCATCCAATTAGAGAGGGAAATAAGATAGTGATTTTTAACCCTTAAACGGTCCAAACAGATCGACGTTCAAATTCGTAGCTACAAAAGTAGATCTACTTTTTTTTACATATTTTCAAATGTAACAAAAAAAAAATATAGATAAAAGTTTTTTTTACACATTTTCAAATGTAAAACAAAAAAGAAGATCTACATTTTTTTTACGTACTTTCAGATGTTGAAAAAACGTATACAGGAAGGCCCCACTTATACGGCGGGTTAGGTTCCAGGCTACCGCCGTAAAGCGGAAACCGCCGTAAAGTGGAACACCCTTTTTTTCCACTTAAAAATGCATACAAACACTAGATAACAAGTTTACACTAACATATATTAAGTTAGCAATAGAACCAGGCATCAAAAAACAATAAAAAAGTACAATACACACATAGTGCACTCATTACTTACCTTAAAATATTTATAGTCTTAATCTAGGGTGAGACAAGTAGTATTTATTGTAAGAAATCAAGTGTGGTATGTATTGTAATAGCCTCACCAGGCCACCCCACCCACACATACTATTCTATGATATTTAAGCATCCCAGAGCGATAAAATGTATATACAGTTCACTCATTACTTACCTTAAAATATTTGTAGTCTTAATGTAGGGTCAGGAGTAAGTAAATGAGATAAAACGAATAAATGAGAGAGAGAAAGAATGAATACATGAGAGGGGGCAGGCGCAGTTATGTAAACAAACCAGGCGAAGGTAAGTTTTGTAAACAAACGAAGTGTACACGTCTGGTTTGTGTACAAGTTACATTGTGTACAGGTTGTCTCTACATTGATACAGTAGAATTAATAAAGAAGAACACTCCCATTCTCATGTAACATCATTTTGAGAAGAAATGAAGCTCTGAGTGAAGGCAATGGAAATAAGTCACACTGACTTTTTTGGGTTATCCTAGGTTCTCTACACGTATGTTGTTATGTATGATAATCTATGTAACTGTATTTGTGTATACCTGAATAAACTTACTTACATACATACGAAAGGAATAATTTTCTACAGTTACCCCCAGTAACACATTTACTCTTATGTTAGATTAGAGAAAATGTTATTCTTGGCGTCACTTGTACAAGTTATGTGGCTCCCACATCTTATATTTATGTTTATTTATTCTATTGTGGGGTGTATTTATCATCTTTTTATGTTATGTATCGTGTTTATTATATAATTTTGAAAAAAATATCATGGATGGATTAATGAAAATGTGTATATTACCGTAATATACGACATTTAATGAGACTCGGTGAGTATTGTTATTATGGCGTCACTTGTGGAAGTCGTCTGCTCACATCTCACATTTATGTTTATTTATTCTACTATGGGGTGTATTTATCTTATTTATATGTTATGCATCGTGTTTATTATATAATTTTGAAAAAAATATCATGGATGGATTAATGAAAATGTGTATATTAACGTAATATACGACATTTAAATGACTCGATGTATGTAAGTTTATTTAGGTACAGGTATACATAAGTATAATTATCAGAGTATATATAAAATATGAAATAACTTTTAAAAACATTTGAAATTTTGGAGTTTCCAGACAAAATGGAGAGACTTAGTGCTTACTGAGCTCATGGAGAATGTAAACAAACAGGGTGGGGCACGGTGACCGTATTAGAAAGTCAGGTGGGGGGAGCCGTATAGTGAGTTTTGGTCATAATTTGAAATGTCCGTATTAGCGGAACGCCGTAAAGTGAAACGCCGTAAAGCGGGGCCTTCCTGTATATACGTTTGGATCATTTAAGGGTTAAGGGCTCGGTGACTGATTTTCATTTCTTCCGAACTTGAATTCAATAGTAATTGAATATGAACAAGAGAGAAATTAAAAAAGGAATGTTCAGATTTCACAAATTATTATAACAACAATGTGGCAGCCATTCAGTTACATGATGAAATTATTATTTTTGTGATGGTCCTTCGAACTGGAGGGAATAGAATTCCCAGTGATCCTAAAGATGCTGTGGAGTCTTTGCTGCAGTATGGGAGGGATGTCTTTCCTATGCTGTGTGTGTCATACACATTACTGCTTACAATCACATTTTCAGCCACAAGTCGTGAAAGGTCATTTTCAATACTGAAATTAATAAAAATATATCTGAGGTCTTGAATGTCACAGGAGCGACTGACCAACCTGGCTTTAATAAGCATTGAAAAAGAATTTCTCACAGCTGATGTAAAAAGTGAAGTAGTTCAAGTGTTTTCTGACAGGAGGAATCATTTGGGGAAAAGAACTTAATAAATTTGGTTGATTTATATTTAAATTGAATAAAGTGTTTATT
Organism: Cherax quadricarinatus; assembly: GCF_038502225.1. Taxonomy (NCBI): domain Eukaryota; kingdom Metazoa; phylum Arthropoda; class Malacostraca; order Decapoda; family Parastacidae; genus Cherax; species Cherax quadricarinatus. The sequence continues at coordinate 1,951,344 of NC_091386.1, forward strand.
TCATGTTTCATCTCTGTTTACATGTTCGCAATATCTCCCTTTCTCATAATATTTCTCAGTACTAGGCCTTATACTTGAGTCTATGGGGTATACAATCAAGGAGTTGGCCCCGGGCATCACCAAGCCTCTGCATGCCAAAGCCTTTGATGTATAGTGGAACCTCAAATATCGAACTTTCTTCAGTCCAGAAGGCTGTTCGAGTGCCTTTGCTGAATGAATTTATTCCCATCAGGAATAATGTAAATTAGATTAGTCCATTTCAGACCCTCAAAAATACACTTATAAAAGCACTTACAAAAATACACTTACATAATTGGTTGTGTTGGGAGCAGTTCAGTTTTTGAGGTTCCACTGTATACTTTTGATGAACTATTTCCAGAGCCTGGCCATTGGGCTCATGGTTATATTTGAGTAAACTATTACCTGTTCTGTTCCTAGGTATCCATATGTAAAGTAAAAGCAAGCCATCAGACTCAGAGACATTAGCACCTGCCTCCGGAAGAGGTCTTATGTGCGGGAATTCGCATGGTCTCACAGTGTTATCTGATTGGTGGTATTGGCATGCCTCTGGCAAGACTGAAGTTATAATGGTACTTAATAGGACTGGTGGTGTTGACGATGATTTTGACAGTCTGGCAAAGGGGGGTATGAGGACATATTGAACAATTCATTGCGGGTCTGTAATCATAAAAAGGTTAAGAATCCCTGCAGTTTAGAGGAAGTCTGTTGAACAGGTAGCTCTTGACTGATGGACAAAACATTTCTTGGGTCTCCTTGTAACAACACCAAAACACACCCAACTCTGGGGTTTTCTGAGCAGTTAACAAACAGCGGCTTTAGTTTGAAGGCTTCGGAGGCATTGGTACCCAACAGCAAAATATGCCCATCTTTCATAGGCTTATACCCGGACAAAGAGACCTCCTCCTCTGTGATGAATGCTAATCTCGGAATTCTTTTCCAAACAGATCGACATTCAAATTCGTAGCTACAAAAGTAGATCTACTTTTTTTTACATATTTTCAAATATAACAAAAAAAAATGTAGATAAAAGTTTTTTTTTACACATTTTCAAATGTAAAATAAAAAAGAGGATCTACATTTTTTTACATACTTTCAGATGTTGAAAAAACGTATATATACGTTTGGACCGTTTACGGGTTAAACACCTGTTGAGGAAGATAATCCTCCACTGTAAAGAGCTCTTCAAACAGAAGCTGAAGAGCTTCAGCAGCTTCCTTATCACCACTGGAAGCCTCAACATGTCTCAGCCCTTTTAATACTGGCCCTTTTCTTGAAACCCTTGAACCACCCTTTGCTAGCTTAACCCTTTGGGGGTTTCAATATTCCTTATGGGAACAAATTCGGTCAGTACTGGCACCTGAACATACTTCTGGAATGAAATAATAGCATAAACCGGGGGTCCACTGCACTAGTACGTCTTACGACCCAGGGTTTTTGACTTACTAGTATGCCTAAATTCTAGCGCCCTCAAATCTAGTGAAAGAAAGCTGGTAGGCCTACATATGTAAGAATGGATCTAAGTGGTCAATGTGTGCAGTATAAAAAAATCCTGCAGCACACAGTGCGTAATGAGAAAAAAAAAACTTTGACCGTGTTTTTGGATTAAAACAGCGACTTTGCACTGTATTTTCATATGGTATTTATTGTTGTATTCTAGTTTTCTTGGTCTCATTTTATAGAATGGAAGACATATTACAGAAATTGAGATGATTTTGACTGGTTTTACAATGAAAAGTACCTTGAAATTGAACTCAAAGTAGCAGAAATGTTCGATTTTTACCAAAGTTCAAAAGTAAACAAATCATGCCAAGCATCCAATAAACGTCAACTGGTGAGTCTAATATTCTTTCACAAGTGCGCTGATATTATTTATACCATTTCTACACTAATGCAGAGTCTGCATAACAGTAAATCTTATTTTTTTTGTAAGAATAAAAATTCAAAGTGGAAAGCCAAAGAAATATAAGAGGGGCCTGGGGATGTGACTAACGAACACAGAACTTGTTATTTTAGTGCCAGGAATGTCTTTCTTGTTTATTCTGGACCCTATTCGGAAATTGGCATCTTTTGAAATTTGTGTGAAATTGGCAAAATTGCTAAATTCTGACCACTTTATTGCATACTTGAAATCAGTAAATGGGTGGTTTCTTGTACTCATTCGATAGAAAAAATGGAGTTTTAGCGAAATAGTTATGATTTTTGTCGACTAGTACACTGGAATTGGCCGAAAATAGGGCTCAAAGTGGGCAAAATCGCTGATGCGTAAACATCGTCGAGACCGCTAACTTCGCGAGAGCATAATTCCGTAAGTTTTCCATCAAATTTCATAGTTTTGGTGTCATTATGATCGGGAAAAGATTCTCTATCTTTTCATAAGAAAAAATAATTTTTATTTTTTTTTTAAATTTGGCCGACCCTGAGAACAAGTCTCTGAGAGGACCTGTCGACCCTCAAAGGGTTAAAGATTATCATATGGAGTAGCATCACTACTCGAGGGTAAACAATGTTCCAGACCAGCTGTTCCCAACTTTTTCACCACCAACGACCCCTTTTATTTAAATTAATTTTCACATGAACCCCAGGTTTTTGAAAGATCTGTCTACTCAACAAGCTAACTGTACTAGCAACAAACTTGTTTTCCCAGTCTCATCTTTCAACTGAAAGACACATGTAACTGAGTAAGCAATTAAATAAATAGCAGTACAGCCTCTCCTCACTTAGTGACATACTCGTTTACTGACGCCTCGGACTTACAATGGGCTGACTCACGAAATCGTAATGACACAATTGCAAACAAACCATACCCCGGCCGGGATTGAACCCGCGGTCAGAGAGTCTCAAAACTCCAGCCCGTCGCTGGTCTAGTGGCTAACGCAACGGGCTGGAGTTTTGAGACTCTCTGACCGCGGGTTCAATCCCGGCCGGGGTATGGTTTACAATGGGCTCTCTGACCAGTATTTATACCTAAATAATGTATACAAGAGCTGATTTCTTCTATTCTGCTTATTTCATTATACAGTACACTACTGTATAAATATTTAAAAATATACCAGAAATGTTATAAATAGTGCAAAAGTGACATTAAAACAATATCAAAGATGGTTGACACAAACCCACTACTATTATAGTATGCTCCTCACTTAGCAACGAATTCGTTTAACAATGTAGGCTTAGGAATGGAACTCTGTCATTAAGTGAGGAGAGGCTGTATACTAAAAATGTTATAAATGGTGCAAAGGTGACATTAAAGCAATATTAAAGATGGGTGACACAAACCCACTACCATTATAGTATGCTCCTCATTTAGCGACAAATTTGTTTACCGATGTGATCTTAGGAAGAGAACTCCATCACTGGGGAGAGACTGTATTAAAAAATTGGAAATGGTTCGGAAATTTTGAAAGTTTAGCTTTATCAGCTTTATCATGAGTAATTATACATTTTACACTGCAGCCTCTTGAAATTTTGAACTCGTCTCATGGACCCCCCCAGTGCTACTTCTGCGGTCCCCCAGTGCTACCTTCGCAGACCCCAGTACTACTTTTGTGGACCCCCGGTGCTACCTTTGCAGACCCCTGGTGCTACCTTTGCGAACCCCCAGTACCTTTGCAGATCCCAGTGCTGCTACTGCGGTCCCCCAGTACTACCTTTGCAGACCCCAGTACTACCTTTGTGGAACCCCGGAGCCAACTTAGCAGACCCCCAGTGCTACCTTTGCAAATCACCAGTACCTTTGCAGACCACAGTGCTACCTTTGTGGACCCCAGTAATACCTTTGTGGACCCCAGCAATACCTTTGCAGACACCAGTGCTACCTTTGCAGACCCCCCAGTGCTACCTTTGTGGACCCCCAGTACTACTTTTGCAGACCCCAGTGCTACCTTTGCAGACCCCCAGTGCTACCTTTGCAGACCCCCAGTACTACCTTTGGAGACCCCAGTGCTACCTTTGCAGACCCCCAGTACTACCTATGCGGACCCCCAGTACTACCTATGCGGACCCCCAGTACTACCTATTCGAACCCCCAGTGCTACCTTTGTGGACCCCCAGTACTATCTTTGCAGACCCCCCAGTGCTACCTTTGTGGACCCCCAGTACTACCTTTGCAGACCCCCCCAGTGCTACCTTTGTGGACCCCCAGTACTACCTTTGCAGACCCCCCAGTGCTACCATTGCAGACCCCCCAGTGCTACCTTTGTGGACCCCCAGTACTACCTTTGCACACCCAAGTACATACTACCTTTGCAGACCCCCAGTACTACCTTTGCAGACCCCCAGAGGTCTGCAGACCACAGGCTCTGAACCTCTGATCAAAATCATAATAAATGTGTCTTCCACGTTCATAGATATAACCTGCAGTCGCTGTAGCTTTGTTATGCTGACATGCGATTTCTCTAAATATGTGTTACAATTTTGTTCATCTAATATTACATTGCGATTATCGTCGTTATTAGCTAAAACGATGAAAATCAGCTCTATAATATTACATATTCATTTTCATCTTTCTCATTTTTCATTTTATGTATATATTTTTATTTTATTATCACACTGGCTGATTCCCACCAAGGCAGGGTGGCCCGAAAAAGAAAAACTTTCACCATCATTCACTCCATCACTGTCTTGCCAGAAGGGTGCTTTACACTACAGTTTTTAAACTGCAACATTAACACCCCTCCTTCAGAGTGCAGGCACTGTACTTCCCATCTCCAGGACTCAAGTCCAGCCTGCTGGTTTCCCTGAACCCCTTCATAAATGTTACTTTGCTCACACTCCAACAGCACGTCAAGTATTAAAAACCATTTGTCTCCATTCACTCCTATCAAACACGCTCACGCATGCCTGCTGGAAGTCCAAGCCCCTCGCACACAAAACCTCCTTTACCCCCTCCCTCCAACCTTTCCTAGGCCGACCCCTACCCCGCCTTCCTTCCACTACAGACTGATACACTCTTGAAGTTATTCTGTTTCGCTCCATTCTCTCCACATGTCCGAACCACCTCAACAACCCTTCTTCAGCCCTCTGGACAACAGTTTTGGTAATCCCGCACCTCCTCCTAACTTCCAAACTACGAATTCTCTGCATTATATTCACACCACACATTGCTCTCAGACATGACATCTCCACTGCCTCCAGCCTTCTCCTCGCTGCAACATTCATCACCCATGCTTCACATGTATATATAATATATATATATATATATATATATATATTATATATACATATATATATATATATACACATATATATATATATATATATATATATATATATATATATATATATATATATATATTTGCTGGTGTCCTTTTTTCTGTCTCATGAACATGCAAGATTTCAGGTACGTCTTGCTACTTCTACTTACACTTAGGTCACACTACACATACATGTACAAGCACATATATACACACCCCTCTGGGTTTTCTTCTATTTTCTTTCTAGTTCTTATTCTTGTTTATTTCCTCTTATCTCCATGGGGAAGTGGAACAGAATTCTTCCTCCGTAAGCCATGCGTGTTGTAAGAGGCGACTAAAATGCCGGGAGCAAGGGGCTAGTAACCCCTTCTCCTGTATATATTACTAAATGTAAAAGGAGAAACTTTCGTTTTTCCTTTTGGGCCACCCCGCCTCGGTGGGATACGGCCTGTGTGTTGAAAGAAAGAAAGATATATATATATACAGTGGACCCCCGCTTAACGATCACCTCCCAATGCGACCAATTATGTAAGTGTATTTATATAAGTGCGTTTGTACGTGTATGTGTGGGAGTCTGAAATGGACTAATCTACTTCACAATATTCCTTATGGGAAAAAATTCGGTCAGTACTGGCACCTGAACATACTACTGGAATGAAAAAAGTTCGTTAACTGGGGGTCCACTGTATATATATATATATATACATATATATATATATATATATATATATATATATATATATATATACAGTGGACCCCCGCATAACGATTACCTCCGAATGCGACCAATTATGTAAGTGTATTTATGTAAGTGCATTTGTACGTGTATGTTTGGGGGTCTGAAATGGACTAATCTACTTCACAATATTCCTTATGGGAATAAATTCGGTCAGTACTGGCACCTGAACATACTTACGGAGTGAAAAAATATCGTTAACCGGGGGTCCACTGTATATAAATATATTATATATATATATATATATATATATATATATATATATATATATATTATATATATATATATATATATATATATATATATATATATATATATATATATATATATATATATATGTATATGTATATATATATATATGTGTACATATATATATATATATATATATATATATATATATATATATATATATATATACAGTGGACCCCCGCATACCGATGGCATCACATAGCGATTAATCCGCATACCGCTTGCTTTAATCGCCAAAATTTTGCCTCACATACCGCTTAAAAACCCGCTCACCGATTTTCGTCCGAGACGCGTCCAATGTGCGGCCTGAGCCACGCTCACATGTTCCGCCGGTGGCATTGTTTACCAGCCAGCCTCCGCGGTAACATCCAAGCATACAATCGGAATATTTCGTATTATTACAGTGTTTTCGGTGCTTTTTCTGGAAAATAAGTGACCATGGGCCCCAAGAAAGCTTCTAGTGCCAACCCTACAGCAATAAGGGTGAGAATTACAATAGAGATGAAGAAAAAGATCATTGATAAGTATGAAAGTGGAGTGCGTGTCTCCGAGCTGGCCAGGTTGTATAATAAACCCCAATCAACCATCGCTACTATTGGTGGTACAGCTGCTGCTGCTGCTGCACTGTCAGCTGCTGCTGCTGCTGCACTGTCAGCTGCTGCTGCTGCTGTAGCATTGTCTGCTGCTGCTGTAACATCGTCTGTTGCTGCTGTAGCATCGTCTGTTGCTGCTGTACCACCGTCAGCTGCTGCTGCTGCTGTAGCATCGTCTGCTGCTGCTGTAACATCGTCTGTTGCTGCTGTAGCATCGTCTGTTGCTGCTGTACCACCGTCAGCTGCTGCTGCTGCGGTAGCATCGTCTGCTGCTGCTGTAACATCGTCTGTTGCTGCTGTAGCATCGTCTGCTGCTGCTGTAGCATCGTCTGTTGCTGCTGTACCACCGTCAGCTGCTGCTGCTGCTGTAGCACCGTTGTTGGTGTGGCTTATTGAGAATACCAAGAAACAATTAACCCCAGAGGATTTGCCACCCAGGATAACCCAAAAAAGTCAGTGTCATCGAAGACTGTCTAACTTATTTCCAGTGGGGTCCTTAATCTTGTCTCCCAGGATGCAACCCACACAAGTCGACTAACACCCAGGTGAACAGGGAAAAATGCCTGGAACTAGTGCTCATATTGGTGAATTTAAAGCCAGCAAAGGTTGGTTTGAGAGATTTAAGAATCGTAGTGGCATACACAGTGTGATAAGGCCTGTTCTGGAAGAAAATGCCAAACAGGACCTACAGTACTCAGGAGGAAAAGGCACTCCCAGGACACAGTGTCTCATCAGTCATTGCTGCATCTTCAATAAAGGTAAGTGTCATTTATTCTTCATTTAGTAGAGTAGTACATGCACAGTATATATTGTGCATGTACTACTCTACTATTGTGCATGTATCCTTCTCTTTGTGTGTAGGAAAATGTATATTTCATGTGGTAAAAATTTTTTTTTTTCATACTTTTGGGTGTCTTGCACGGATTAATTTTATTTCCATTATTTCTTATGGGGAAAATTCATTCACATACCGATTATTTCGCATAACAATTACCCCTCTTGCACGGATTAAAATCGTTATGCGGGGGTCCACTGTATATGTATTTTGCACTGATACATCATTTACCAGTGATAACAACCATTTATGACCTCACCTCTGGTTAGTACTCGCCTGACACGAGCTTACGTCAGATGTGAGTGGAGTAGAGCAGGCAGTACAGCACCTCTCTGGGTATAGAGAAGGTCTTCATGGCTTACTCCTTTTAACCGAAACGGTGAAGCATTTGGTCTGAAGCTTTATTCGCTAAAGTCACCAGAAATTGGGAGATATTGTGGAATTTTCATTATATAGAAGTTCTTGTGTATAAAGACGTCAAGTCTTCTAAGTCAACAGGCTAATCTCCTTAGAAAATAGAGGATGATGTAACTTTTTTGTTCAACTGATATTAAAAGCCCATTCAGCTAAGAATGAAGGTCTCCTTAATTTATAAGTTGTGTATAAAGTCTGTTTATATATAATTAAGAAAAAGGTACAACTAAATACCTTAAGTCTATAACGATATCTACTTTATATTAAAGATACGTTTTACGAAGTTTTTTCGATCTCCTTATAACCTTATTACGATATAACTGGAGAATAATTCTCCATAAAACTTCCCTAGACTAACATCACCAATGGTTTATAAAGTTTATCATAATAATCTTCCTTCACTTGCTTCTCTCTTATCCACAATAATCAAATCTCTCCATCTCTAATAATTTCTCTGTGCCTTTCCTCACTAGCTAAAAATTTATCTGCCACCTTAATACTTTCTGTAATTTGTTTATGATAATATAGATCATACTACTTCACATTAATAATAGAGTAAAATACTGAATGTGTGTAATCTAGCACTCTTCACCTGTCTAGATTTAAGAAGTCTTTAAGTACAGTGGACCCCCGGTTTACGATATTATTTCATTCCAGTAGTATGTTCAGGTGCCAGTACTGACCGAATTTGTTCCCATAAGGAATATTGTGAAGTAGATTAGTCCATTTCAGACCCCCAAACATACACATACAAACGCACTTACATAAATACACTTACATAATTGGTCGCATTGGGGTGATCATAAAGCGGGGGTCCACTGTATTAGGTTAAGTCTGCCCGAAATGCCTCAGCATGATGGTGACTTTCTTTGTGCCAATCTAATTATGAAATGTAAACACACATTGTAACCCTAGCAAAGAAATAAAATTTTGATTTTTTGATTTTGATCTGATGGTTGTTGTGGAAAGCCATACTCGTGCACCAGTTCGCTATTTCTAACTCCATGTTTTTTTTTAACAAGTTCTTCCTTGAACTTCAAAGAAATTGCTTGTTTATCACACACACTTGAGGGGTCATGATGAGGTGCAATTAAATCGCAAATGCGGTTAAGAAGGGTAAATACAGGTGCTCCTCTACTTACGATGGAGTTATGTTCTGACTAACCCATCGTAAGTCCAATGTGAATACGATATGCTAAATAAATAAATAAGTACTGTCACTGAATAAGTAAATAATTATTGTAACTAAATACTAATACATGTACATGTATGTATACAAGTTACGAACTTCCCACCTTCATGCAATAATCTATACAGTGGACCCCGGCTTTACGATCACCTCCCAATGCGACCAATTATGTAAGTGTATTTATGTAAGTGCGTTTGTACGTGTATGTTTGGGGGTCTGAAATGGACTAATCTAATTCACAATATTCCTTATGGGAACAAATTCGGTCAGTACTGGCACCTGAACATACTTCTGGAATGAAATATCGTAAACCGGGGGTCCACTCTAGTTTCATCTCCAAAGTAATTGCTTTTGGGCCATCGTGAAGTTGAAATATCATGAGTTGAGGAGCAGCTGTAATGCAGAGCTGGTGTGGGCAACATGCATGGCAGCCTCAAACTGAAGAGGAAACAATAAACTGTAGTACAAATGCTGCTATTGGGCATGATGCTACCTCAGAGACATTCATTTCCACTGCTGATTGGGTGCTAAGTCACCCCAACACACCCCACACTAATGCTCTTATTGGCTCCGACGCTGCCCAAGAGGCAAGCTACCATGTCGCTGGTTGGCTGAATTCTGTTCACCTACAAGCGCCAACCATCATGCACATACTGTATCTCAATTTTCTTTATCTCAACTCAAAACTAAATTCCTTTATGAGGGTAAATCATAACTCAAAAGACCATTATAACTTGAACATCTGTATGCAAACATACATACATATACATAGTCACAGCTCCTGGCCCTGCCTCTTCGCTGGTCACTACTGTGTGTGTGTGCGTGTGTGCACACGCTTTGTGTGTACGTGTGTGGGTACATGTGCGTGTGCACGTGTGTGTATGCACGTTCACATGCACAGGACCAGAAGACCAGACACAGAGTACAGACTCGATGTACATAAGCTGCAGACCTTATTTAAAGTAAAGGACCTGGGAATAAGCACGGTACCTAGCATATCACCAAACACATCAAACTGAATAACCTCTGCAGTCAATGCTCGCCTGGCAAATCTAAAAGTAGCCTTCAGGAATCTCAACAGTCATTCCGAGAGCTTCATACACGAGTCAGTCCCATCTTGGAGTATGCAGCACCAGTATTGAACCCACAACTGAAGAAGCATATTAAGAAACGAGAGAAAGTACAGAAGCATGCAACAAGGCTAGTTCCAGAGCAAAGCAGTACAAGCGAAGTTAAAAGGCTGAAGGAATTTAATCTGTAGATGAATGGTTCAAAGAACCGACACGTTGTTAAATTAGACACATGTGCAACTCTTGGGAATCTTTATTGAGGAAATGTTTCGCCACACAGTGGCTTCATCAGTCCATACAAAGGATAAACATGAAGAACAGGAGGAGAATGAGGTAATCAGTCCCTCAGCCTTGAGTCGATGTGGTCAGTCCATCAATCTTGAATAGATGGACTGACCACATCGACTCAAGGCTGAGGGACTGATTACCTCACTCTCCTCCTGTTCTTCATGTTTATCCTTTGTATGGACTGATGAAGCCACTGTGTGGCGAAACATTTCCTCAATAGAGATTCCCAAGAGTTGCACATGTGTCACAGGAATTTAATCTAATGACAGAAGGACCCAGGGAGACAACAAAATACAAAATACTCGAAGAAATTGATAGGGTGAACAGGGACAGGCTGTTTGAGAGGTGGGAAACAGGTACTGAGGGGCACAGTTGGAAGCTAAAGACACAGATCAGTCACAGGGATGTTAGGAAGTATTTCTTCAGTCTCAAGGTGGTTATGGAGTGGAATAACCTCAAAGAAGTGACACCTAAACGAAGTTTCTGGGGGCCAATGCTCCCGTGGCCCAGTCTTAAATCAAGCCTCCTGGAGGACCAAGGTCTGATTAACCAGGCTGTTACTGCTGGCCACACACAGTCCAATATATGAAGCACAGCCCAGCTGGCAAGGCATTGATGAGAAAATTGTCCAGTTCCCTTTTGAAGACAGACAAAAGTTTGTGGTAATTCCTCCTTAATGCACGGAGGGAGGCACTGACGAGCCAGGGACCTTCGACACTCACTAAGTTCTCTCTTAGTGTACTAATCGTGCCCCTGATTTTAAGTGAAGGTATTTTACACCATGTGATTTTGGTGTTCAAATTTGTGACCAGTATCTCCAGGATTTTCTAGGTGTAATTTATGATGTATCTTTCTTGCCTACATTCCAAGGAATACAGCTGAATGGGCTTCAAGCATTCCCAGTAACTCGGATGTTTGAGTACCAAAATGTCATCGCAAGTTTCAGTCTCCTAAGCGCAGGTTATTTATGCATTACTCTAGCTATCTTACTGTGACCTTATTCTTCTTCCTGACTGGCATTCTTGTTTCTTGGGACACATTCAAAGATTCTGATAATGTGTGAAGTTGGTGGTATTGCTCTATAGTTTTGTGCAATTGTTTTACTGCCACCTTTGTGGAGTGGGGCAATAACAGCGGTTGTCAATGATTGTGGGATGATACCTGTGCCCAGGCTTCTTCTCCACAAAATACTAAATGCCTGAGATAATGGTTTCTTACAAGTTTTAAAAAATATTCAATTTCACAAGTCAAAGCCTGGAAAAGAATGCATGGGTATGCTATCGATGGTTTTTTCAAAGTCGACTGGACCAGGCTTGTCTGGTCAACCAGGTAGTTACTGCTGGTGGTCCTGGACCAGGTTTTTCTGGTGCTTGTCTGGTCAACTAGGTTGTTCTTGCTGGTGGTCCTGGACCAAGCTTCTTCGGTGCCTGTTTAGTCAACCTGTTTGTTGCTGTTAATGAGTCTGAGTGTGTTAAGTACACTAACAGAGAACTCAATGAATGTAGACAGTATGCCTAACCCATATGTTTCCCATAACTCCCGCTAGAGGAGTTGCTGGCCTATGGCCTGTTTTTGATAGCACCCACCAGAGGGTTAACACTGAGGTCAGTCCTTGTGGCTAGCTCTTGGTCTCTCTCACTTCCCAGCAGCTTCTTGCACAACACCTGCTCTCCCTGTTGGACTTGGCTCTGGGCTGACCTTACTCGCATCTGCCTGGAAGAACCCACAGCCAGTAAACTGCATTCTATTCTACAAGTGTCTACATATCCTGCATTGCTCCTATATGCAGCTACTCTGGTTTTCTTCTCAGCAAACACAGGCATGGTAGATTGCCTCGCACTACCTTCCATGCAAGACGTGTAATACACAAAAGTCAAGAGGTCCCGACTGTTCAGCGTCCTCATACCATGCATATGAGACTTACAAACAAGCGTCTAGCTGTCTTCAAGAGGGAACTGTAGAAGTTACTCAAATCAGAGCCTGAGTAGCTGGGCTGTGGTTCACATGTTGGAATATGTGTAGCCAGCAATAGCAGCCTGGTTCATCAAGCCTTGATCCTCCAAGAAGTCTGAGACTGCACCACAAAGAGCACTGACCTCCCTGAATTGTGATTCAGGTATCCTCTAGGTTACCTGGTGCTTGCCTGGTCAACCAGGTTGCTGTTGATGTCCTGCTGACCATCACAACCTGGTTGATCCAGCACCTGAACTACCATCCATCCTTGGACATTATCTGCTGCCACTGTATTCACTATGTTCATTCATTTTAGGTGTTTTAAACTGAAAGCAACAAGCAAGATAATGTTCGGAACAACACTGATAAGGTCAACGAGCTAGTGTTCAATTTTCACGAGTTGATCTTAAAAACTACTGGGAAATTGCATTAAGTGATTTGTATACAAGAACAATGACTAAATTCTGTCGCTAATAATTTTCACCGGCAATGCTGTGACTACATTGTTAAGAGAGCATTGTGTTCAAGATGATATTTTACACTGGTGTTAGTGTGTGCGTAGCTTTGATGTGGCAACCACTGCCTCACATTTTATCTCTATTTTGTTATCCCTCTCTTCCTCTCACAAGAAAAAACAGTTTCCTGACTCGTCTGGTTCGTTTCATGTAGAACGCTGCACTGTGTCATGTCCGACTTTATTTTTTCCTGTTTACCAAATTAAGTGTGGGTTATTCAAGGAATAATACAGTAGTGGATGAGTGGAACAGTCTACCTTGCAGTGGATGAGTGGAACAGTCTACCTTGCAGTGGATGAGTGGAACAGTCTACCTTGCAGTGGATGAGTGGAACAGTCTACCTTGCAGTGGATGATTGGAACAATCTACCTTGCAGTGGATGATTGGAACAGTCTACCTTGCAGTGGATGAGTGGAACAGTCTACCTTGCAGTGGATGATTGGAACAGTCTACCTTGCAGTGGATGAGTGGAACAGTCTACCTTGCAGTGCATGACTAGAACAGTCTACCTTACAGTGCATGACTGGAACAGTCTACCTTGCAGTGGATAAGTGGAACAGTCTACCTTGCAGTGGATGATTGGAACAGTCTACCTTGCAGTGGATGAGTGGAACAGTCTACCCAGCAGTGCATGACTGGAACAGTCTACCTAGCAGTGGATAAGTGGAACAGTCTACCTTGCAGTGGATGATTGGAACAGTCTACTTTGCAGTGCATGACTGGAACAGTCTACCTTGCAGTGGATGATTGGAACAGTCTACTTTGCAGTGCATGACTGGAACAGTCTACCTAGCAGTGGATAAGTGGAACAGTCTACCTTGAAGTGGATGAGTGGAATAGTCTACCTCGCAGTGGATGAGTGGAACAATCTACCCAGCAGTGGATGATTGGAACAGTCTACCTTGCAGTGGATGACTGGAACAGTCTACCTTGCAGTGGATGATTGGAACAGTCTACCTTGCAGTGGATGAGTGGAATAGTCTACCTTGCAGTGGATGAGTGGAACAGTCTACCTTGCAGAGGATGAGTGGAATAGTCTACCTTGCAGTGGATGAGTGGAACAATCTACCCAACAGTGGATGAGTGGAACAGTCTACCCAGCAGTGGATGAGTGGAACAGTCTACCTTGCAATGGATGAGTGGAACAGTCTACCTTGCAGTGGATGAGTAGAACAGTCTACCCAGCAGTAGATGAGTGAAACAGCCTACCCAGCAGTGGATGAATGGAACAGTCTACCTTGCAATGGATGAGTGGAACAGTCTACCCAGCAGTGGATGAGTGGAACAGTCTACCTTGCAATGGATGAGTGGAACAGTCTACCCAGCAGTGGATGAGTGGAACAGTCTACCCAGCAGTGGATGAGTGGAACAGTCTACCCAGCAGTAGATGAGTGAAACAGTCTACCCAGCAGTGGATGAGTGGAACAGTCTACCCAGCAGTGGATGACTGGAACAGTCTACCTTGCAATGGATGAGTGGAACAGTCTACCCAGCAGTGGATGACTGGAACAGTCTACCTTGCAATGGATGAGTGGAACAGTCTACCCAGCAGTGGATGAGTGGAACAGTCTACCCAGCAGTGGATGAGTGAAACAGTCTACCCAGCAGTAGATGAGTGAAACAGTCTACCCAGCAGTAGATGAGTGAAACAGTCTACCCAGCAGTAGATAAGTGGAACAGTCTACCCAACAGTGGATGAGTAGAACATTCTACCCAGCAGTGGATGAGTGAAACATTCTACCCATCAGTGGATGAGTAGAACAGTCTACCCAGCAGTGGATGAGTGGAACAGTCTACCCAGCAGTGGATGAGTGGAACAGTCTACCCAGCAGTGGATGAGTGGAACAGTCTACCCAGCAGTGGATGAGTGGAACAGTCTACCCAGCAGTGGATGAGTGGAACAGTCTACCCAGCAGTGGATGAGTGGAACAGTCTACCCAGCAGTGGATGAGTGGAACAGTCTACCCAGCAGTGGATGAGTGGAACAGTCTACGTAGAAGGGTTACTGAAGTTAAAAGTTTAGGTAGCTTAAACTGCCTAGGTTAGGTAAATACGTTAGTGGGAGGGGTCAGAGTTGAGTGGGACTTGCACATTAGTTAATAGTGTTATCAAAGTTTATTCCTTGGGTAACAATGGTAATACCTGGAGAAGGTTTCGGGGGTCAATGCCCCCGCGGCTCAGTCTGCGACCAGGCCTGTGATTGTGGCAGATATTTTTGCTAGTGGGTTTGGGTTTGAGAAGGACTTGCCTAGTATAGGCCAGTAGGCCTGATGTAGTGCTCCCTCTTTTTTATGGTCTTATTACTACTGCTACCGTCTCACAGCTTACCACCTGACTTCTACCCCTATATATTTAATATATATTTATACAGTGTCCCTCGCTTTTCGTAGTTCTCGGCAATCGTAAATTTCGCCAATCATAGGGGTAATTTCGTATAAACATGGACTCGCTTTTCATAGGTTGACTCGCGAGTCGTAGTTCGTTCGGGACGCGTACCCACGGTGTGAGCCATGGCGGCAGCCAGTCTGGCATTGTTTACCAGTGAGCGAAGGTCCCCTCACGTGCTCCAGTAAAATATTTCATAATATTCCATTTATTTTAGTGCTTGCAAGTACTAAATAATCTACCATGGCTCCAAAGAAAGCTCCTAGTGCCAAGCCTGTGGTAAAGAAGGTGAGAAATACGATTGAATTTAAGAAAACCATCATTGAACGATATGAAAGTGGTACAAGTGTGGCCGAACTGGCCAGGATGTATAAGAAACCCTACACAACCTTATGTTCCATAGTAGCCAAGAAAAAGGAAATAAAGGACGCTGTTGTTGCAAAGGGGGTAACTATGCTGACAAAAATGAGATCACCAGTACTCGAAGAGGTTGAGAAGTTATTATTGGTGTGGATAAATGAGAAACAATTAGCAGGAGATACTCTTATGACTTCGATTATTTGTGAAAAGGCTAGGCAGTTGCATGAAGATTTGGTAAAGAAATTGCCTGCAAATAGTGGTGATGTGAGTGAATTTAAGGCCAGCAAAGGCTGGTTTGAGAGATTTAAGAACTGTACTGGCATACACAGTGTGGTAAGGCATGGTGAGGCTGCCAGTTCGGACCACAAGGCAGCCGAAAAATATGTGCATGAATTCCAGGAGTACATAGAGGCTGAAGGACTGAAACCTGAACAAGTGTTCAACTGTGACGAAACAGGCCTCTTTTGGAAGAAAATGCTAAAGAGGACCTTCATTACACAAAAGGAAAAGGCAATGCCAGGACACAAGCCTATGAAAGACAGGCTGACGCTAATGTTCTGTGCTAATGCTAGTGGGGATTTCAAAGTGAAGCCATTACTAGTGTACCATTCTGAAAATCCCAGAGTGTTCAGGAAAAACAATGTTATGAAGAGTAAATTGTGTGTGTTTTGGAAATCTAATAGTAAGGCATAGGTCAAGAGGGAAATTTTCGTCGAGTGGTTCAATGAAGTGTTTGGCCCTAGTGTGAAGGAGTATCTCCTGGAAAAGAAATTGGATCTCAAGTGCCTGCTAGTAATGGATAATACACCTGCTCATCCTCCAAACTTGGATGACCTAATTTTTGAGGAGTTTGGGTTCATCACAGTAAAGTTCTTGCCCCCAAATACCACTCCTCTCCTCCAGCCCATGGACCAGCAGGTCATTGCAAACTTTAAAAAACTCTACACAAAAGCAATGTTTCACAGGTGCTTGACTGTGACCACAGACACTCACTTGACCCTAAGGGAATTTTGGAGAGAACACTTCAGCATCCTCCACTGCATAACGCTTATAGGTATGGCTTGGGAGGGAGTGACTACCAGGACTTCGAGCTCTGCCTGGAGAAAATTGTGGCCAGATTGTGTCGACAAGAGGGATTTTGAAGGTTTTGGGACTGACCCTGATGAGCCTATGTCTGTTGTTAAATCAATTGTGGCACTGGGGAGTTCCATGGGGTTGGATGTGAGTTTGGAGGATGTGGAAGAATTGGTGGAAGACCACAATGAAAAGCTCACCACTGAGGAGCTGCAAGATCTTCAGCAGGAAGAGCAACACATCGCAGCTCAGAATCTTGCTGCAGAGGAGGAGGAAGAGAGATGGAAGAAGGTGCCTTCTTCAGAAATTAAAGAGATTTTTACTATGTGGGGTAAGATGGAAAGCTTTATGGAGAAACATCACCCTAACAAGGTTGTTGCAAGCCATATTGGCAACATGTACAGTGACAAAGTCTCGGGCCATTTTAGGGAAGTGTTAAAGAGACGCCAGAAACAGAGCTCTCTCCACAGTTATTTTGCGAGACAGGACTCCAGTGACTCTCAAGGTGGTCCTAGTGGCATTAAGAAACAGAGAAGAGAAGCAACCCCAGAAAAGCAATTGGTACCCGAGGTGTTGCTGGAAGGGGATTCCCCTTCCAAACTATAAACAATCCACTCTCTCTCCTCCTCCAGTCTCCCATACACTAAGAAGAATCTCCAATAAAGGTAAGTGTTATGCTGTTAATGTTTCATTCATCATTTCCCATTGTATTGTTTATGTACTACATGTATATTTCATGTTAAAAATTTTTTGTTTTAATACTTCTGGGTGTCAGGAACGGATTAATTGTATTTACATTATTTCTTATGGGGAAAATTGATTTGTAAATCGTAAATTTCGTTTATAGTAATGGCTCCAGGAACGGATTAATTACGAAAAACGAGGGACCACTGTACTTGAATTTTTTGGCCACAGTAAACAGCAGATAACTGAAACTGAGGAAACCAAATTTAAGTATGGGGATGTTCTTCTATGTACTCGTTCTTAGCTGTTTATATATTAGAACTGAAGAAACTAATCATGTTGAAAGGCTTCCTCTAATAAATATTTTCTTCTGGTTGAGAGACTAACCGCCTCAGTCTCTCAACCTGGAGAAGAAGGTATTAGAGGAAATAAGTCCATCATCCTTCAAGGGTGATGGACTGATTATATCGTTTTCACATCTCTGCTGCTCCTGCTATATCTTCTGTACTTGACTGAAGAAGCCTACTGTGTAGGCGAAACGTTTTGGAATAAACTGTTGCACATGTGTCTTTTTATCGTACTTCTGATAAAGGTATATCAAAGATATCTATGCCTTGAATTGTACGTAAGAGTCTTTTTCCACACAATTCCGTACCAGAAATGGAGGCAGCTGTTTGTACTGATATAATACAATACGCTCTGGAGTATGGCAGAAGATTTGGGTTAAACTGAAGGTTACCAGAAGGGCATTTTTAAGGGGGTTAACACCCACTAGACTGGGTCCCAGACCAGGCCTCCTGGTGGATCAAGGCCTCATTAATTAGGTCGTTACTGCTGGCCACACACAGCGTAACGTACAAACCACAGTCCAGCTGGTCATTAACGAATTTAAGTAATTCGTCAAGTTCTCCCTTCTGAAGAGAGCTAGAGCTTTACTAGTATACCTTTGATATACCTTTGATGAGCTTCCAGAGTTTCTCTACTCCTGGCCAATGGCCATGGGTCAGGTTTGTTTGGTGCTAGCCTGGTCAACCAAGGTGTTACTGCTAGTGGACTGCTGACCCACATATCCATCACAGCCTGGTTGTTCTTGGTCTACCTACCTGGAGGGTGTTCTGGGGGTCAATACCCCCCATGGCCCAGTCCTTGACCAGTCTGTAGGTCTGGAATCACTCCCTCCAGGATTTTCCAGGTGTAAATTATGATTGTCCCTTTCCTACATTCCAAAGTGTTCAATTCAAGAAACGTTAAGTGCTCCCAGTAGATCAAATGATTGATTGTACACAAGCAGTGAAAGTTCTCTGTACATTTTCCAGCTCAGCAACCTCACCTGCCTTGAAGGTGATGGTCAGTATACAACAATATACCAGCCTACCTTGAAGGAGGTTGCCAGTATACGACAATATACCAGCCTACCTTGAAGGTGGTAGTCAGTATACAATAGTATACCAGCCTGCCTTGAAGGTGGTAGTCAGTATACAACAGTATACCAGCCTACCTTGAAGGTGGTAGTCAGTATACAACAGTATACCAGCCTACCTTGAAGGTGGTAGTCAGTATACAACAATATACCAGCCTACCTTGAAGGTGGTAGTCAGTATACAATAGTATACCAGCCTGCCTTGAAGGTGGTAGTCAGTATACAATAGTATATCAGCCTACCTTGAAGGTGGTAGTCAGTATACAACAGTATACCAGCCTGCCTTGAAGGTGGTAGTCAGTATACAATAGTATACCAGCCTGCCTTGAAGGTGGTAGTCAGTATACAATAGTATACCAGCCTACCTTGAAGGTGGTAGTCAGTATACAACAGTATACCAGCCTGCCTTGAAGGTGGTAGTCAGTATACAACAGTATACCAGCCTACCTTGAAGGAGGTCGTCAGTATACAACAATATACCAGCCTACCTTGAAGGTGGTAGTCAGTATACAACAGTATACCAGCCTACCTTGAAGGTGGTAGTCAGTATACAACAGTATACCAGCCTACCTTGAAGGTGGTAGTCAGTATACAACAGTATACCAGCCTACCTTGAAGGTGGTAGTCAGTATACAACAGTATACCAGCCTACCTTGAAGGTGGTAGTCAGTATACAACAGTATACCAGCCTACCTTGAAGGTAGTAGTCAGTATACAACAGTATTCCAGCCTACCTTGAAGGTAGTAGTCAGTATACAACAGTATTCCAGCCTGGAGAGAACAAGTGACTTTAAGAGTATCATCAATGCCTCAGCCTCTCTTGTCTTGAGAGTTCTAGTTATCCAGTCTATCATTTTCCTTGTGGCATCAACAACAACATTGTTGTGATTCTTGAACGTGACGGCTTCTGACATTATTACTTAACATTGGTAAAATTACCGACAATATGTTAGGTAAAAGGACACAAGTGCAACTAATGTAACATTTTACTGTGGCAACGTTTCGCTCTACAGGAGCTTTATCAAGCCAAAACAGCTTAATAAAGCTTCTGGAGAGCAAAACATTGCCACAATAAAATGTCAAATTAGTTGCACTTGTGTCCTCTTACCTGACATTATTACTCCCAAGTCTCGCACATGAAACTTTCTCTATAATGAATTATTTAAGCTTGTCCTGTAAGCTGTTTCAGTCTATTTCCTCCAAGCACCTAAAACAGAGCAGCTAAATCTTACCCTCACTGAACATATGGTTGTCTGAGGCCCACTGGAAAACTTGATTTATATCTGGCTGAAGACACGGCAAATCTTCAAGCAGATGATTTATATCCGGTTAAAGACACGGCAAATCTTCACGCAGATGATTTATATCCGGTTAAAGACACGGCAAATCTTCACGCAGATGATTTATATCCGGTTAAAGACACGGCAAATCTTCAAGCAGATGATTTATATCTGGCTGAAGACATGGCAAATCTTCACGCAGATGATTTATATCCGGTTAAAGACACGGCAAATCTTCAAGCAGATGATTTATATCTGGCTGAAGACACGGCAAATCTTCACGCAGATGATTTATATCTGGCTGAAGACACGGCAAATCTTCAAGCAGATGATTTATATCCACTTGAAGATTTGCCATATCTTCAAGCAGGTTTAAATCAAGTCTTCCAGCATCCCTCAGGCAACAATATCATGTTCGATGAGGACAAGTTTAAGTTGCTCCGCTACAGAAGAATGGAGGAAATAAAGACTATAACGGAGTGTACACACTTCTTGTGAATATTTGTTCAAAGTATTTTTTGAAGTGGTTGGTTCTGTTATTTGCTGACGTAACACTAATACAGTGGTACCTCGACTTAGAAAATTAATTCATTCCAGAAGGCTGTTCGAGAGCCGATACCGAACGAATTTGTTACCATAGGGAATAATGCAAATCAGATCAGTCTGTTTCAGACCCCCAAAAATACACTTACAAAAGCACTTACAAAAAACACACTTACATAATTGTTCGAGTTGGGAGTTGTTCGAAACTCGAGGTACCACTGTATATTACACCAGAGAGGTACCAGATCAACCAAGCACCAGTTTGACTTACACTAGTAAGTCATACTGGTGCCTGGTGCCTAGTATGACTTACTAGTATGAGCATTACACCCACTAGTATGACTATTTACAATAGTACAACTATTACACTTGTATGGAGCTGGATAAGAGAGTACATTACCTACAATAGTTGTAGTAGGATAGTACACTTGGAGGGTCACTGCCTCAGCTCATCTTACCTGCAATACAACAAATATAACATTAATAATCATCACACTTGCAACACAGTGTCACCACTAATAAATACCTGCAACACAGTGTTACCACTAATAAATACCTGCAACACAGTGTTACCACTAATAAATACCTGCAACACAGTGTCACCACTAATAAATACCTGCAACACAGTGTCACCACTAATAAATACCTGCAACACAGTGTCACCACTAATAAATACCTGCAACACAGTGTTACCACTAATAAACACCTGCAACACAGTGTCACCACTAATAAATACCTGCAACACAGTGTCACCACTAATAAACACCACAAATGATATAGTTTAGTACTGACAGTAAAGAGAGAGACTAAGAATCTCCTTATTACACCTATCTATATACCACTTGACGCAAGTCTCCTGTAGTTCCAAGACCAACGATTTAACTCTTAAACCGTCCAAACGTAAATGTACGTTCACTTTTGTAGCGCTCTGAATATTTTGGGATTTTTTTTTTTATTTCACTTAAAATGAAGAGCGCATTTTCCCGGCGTCCCCGAATTTTGTAATACTGCACACACTGAGTGCACAGACCCATTTTCTCATGTCTAGGCAACTCAGGCCTATCGTGCCACAGTCGAAAGCATGTAAAATAAAACGTAGATCTACGTTCGGAGCGCTACGCACGTGAAAGTAGATCTACGTTTGGATAGTTTAACCCTTAAACGGTCCAAACGTATATACACGTTCTCTCGTGTAGCGCCCTGAATATTTTGAGAAAAAATCTTTCAAATGAGCTGTTGTAGGTAACAGCTCTTAGCTTGCCAATAAGTTAGGAATCCTTAACCTGTAAATAGCTGTCAATAAAGTTAGGGATCCTTATCCTGTAAATAGCTTGTCAATAAAGCTAGGAATCCTTAACCTGTAAATAGCTTGTCAATAAAGCTAGGGATCCTTAACCTGTAAATAGCTTGTCAATAAAACTAGGGATCCTTAACCTGTAAATAGCTTGTCAATAAAGCTAGGAATCCTTAACCTGTAAATAGCTTGTCAATAAAGCTAGGGATCCTTAACCTGTAAATAGCTTGTCAATAAAACTAGGGATCCTTAACCTGTAAATAGCTTGTCAATAAATCTAGGAATCCTTAACCTGTAAATAGCTTGTCAATAAAGCTAGGGATCCTTAACCTGTAAATAACTTGTCAATAAAGCTAGGGATCCTTAACCTTGTCAAACCCTGTGTAGAGAGAGAGAGAGAGAGAAAGAGAGAGAGAAAGAGAAAGAGAAAGAGAAAGAGAAAGAGAAAGAGAGAGAGAGAGAGAGAGAGAGAGAGAGAGAGAGAGAGAGAGAGAGAGGGGGAGAGAGAGAGGGGGAGAGAGAGAGAGAGAGAGAGAGAGAGAGAGAGAGAGAGAGAGAGAGAGAGAGAGAGAGAGAGAGAGAGAGAGAGAGAGCCAGAGCCAGAGCCAGTTGAAGCAGCAACACACAGCTGGATATGGAAGGTGGTAGGGGGTTAAAAGGAAAGGGGTAAGAGATACAGATGTGGGAGTGGAGACACACATGCAGTGAATGGAGTCTTGGTATGTGTACTTGACCTGTATCCAGGGTCATCCTACCCTCACACACCCGTCTCATCCTCCTTCCTTCCCTCTTGAAGACCAAGACATATGCATCAGTTGGGTATCTTTATTCATGAAACGTTTCGCCTACACAGCAGGCTTCTTCAGTCAAATACCGAGGCAGTAAGTGTAGTAGTGGAATACAGATATAATCAGTCCATCAACCTTAAAGAAATTGTGTTTGAGGTGGTCAGTCCCTCAGCCTGGAGAAGAGTTCTGGAACCATATGAAGTTAAAGATTCAGACCATGGCGGCTGTAGATGATGAAGTAGAGTTACTAGTGGAAGGTTGTAGATAATGAAGCAACAAGTAGAGTTACTAGTGGAAGGTTGTAGATAATGAAGCAACAAGTAGAGTTACTAGTAGAAGGTTGTAGATAATGAAGCAACAAGTAGAGTTACTAGTAGAAGGTTGTAGATAATGAAGCAACAAGTAGAAGGTTGTAGATAATGAAGCAACAAGTAGAGTTACTAGTAGAAGGTTGTAGATAATGAAGCAACAAGTAGAGTTACTAGTAGAAGGTTGTAGATAATGAAGCAACAAGTAGAGTTACTAGTAGAAGGTTGTAGATAATGAAGCAACAAGTAGAGTTACTAGTGGAAGGTTGTAGATAATGAAGCAACAAGTAGAGTTACTAGTAGAAGGTTGTAGATAATGAAGCAACAAGTAGAGTTACTAGTGGAAGGTTGTAGATAATGAAGCAACAAGTAGAAGGTTGTAGATAATGAAGCAACAAGTAGAGTTACTAGTGGAAGGTTGTAGATAATGAAGCAACAAGTAGAGTTACTAGTGGAAGGTTGTAGATAATGAAGCAACAAGTAGAGTTACTAGTAGAAGGTTGTAGATAATGAAGCAACAAGTAGAGTTACTAGTAGAAGGTTGTAGATAATGAAGCAACAAGTAGAGTTACTAGTAGAAGGTTGTAGATAATGAAGCAACAAGTAGAGTTACTAGTAGAAGGTTGTAGATAATGAAGCAACAAGTAGAAGGTTGTAGATAATGAAGCAACAAGTAGAGTTACTAGTGGAAGGTTGTAGATAATGAAGCAACAAGTAGAGTTACTAGTGGAAGGTTGTAGATAATGAAGCAACAAGTAGAGTTACTAGTGGAAGGTTGTAGATAATGAAGCAACAAGTAGAGTTACTAGTGGAAGGTTGTAGATAATGAAGCAACAAGTAGAGTTACTAGTGGAAGGTTGTAGATAATGAAGCAACAAGTAGAGTTACTAGTGGAAGGTTGTAGATAATGAAGCAACAAGTAGAGTTACTAGTAGAAGGTTGTAGATAATGAAGCAACAAGTAGAAGGTTGTAGATAATGAAGCAACAAGTAGAGTTACTAGTAGAAGGTTGTAGATAATGAAGCAACAAGTAGAAGGTTGTAGATAATGAAGCAACAAGTAGAGTTACTAGTAGAAGGTTGTAGATAATGAAGCAACAAGTAGAGTTACTAGTGGAAGGTTGTAGATAATGAAGCAACAAGTAGAGTTACTAGTGGAAGGTTGTAGATAATGAAGCAACAAGTAGAGTTACTAGTAGAAGGTTGTAGATAATGAAGCAACAAGTAGAGTTACTAGTAGAAGGTTGTAGATAATGAAGCAACAAGTAGAGTTACTAGTGGAAGGTTGTAGATAATGAAGCAACAAGTAGAGTTACTAGTAGAAGGTTGTAGATAATGAAGCAACAAGTAGAGTTACTAGTGGAAGGTTGTAGATAATGAAGCAACAAGTAGAGTTACTAGTGGAAGGTTGTAGATAATGAAGCAACAAGTAGAGTTACTAGTGGAAGGTTGTAGATAATGAAGCAACAAGTAGAGTTACTAGTGGAAGGTTGTAGATAATGAAGCAACAAGTAGAGTTACTAGTGGAAGGTTGTAGATAATGAAGCAACAAGTAGAGTTACTAGTGGAAGGTTGTAGATAATGAAGCAACAAGTAGAAGGTTGTAGATAATGAAGCAACAAGTAGAGTTACTAGTAGAAGGTTGTAGATAATGAAGCAACAAGTAGAGTTACTAGTAGAAGGTTGTAGATAATGAAGCAACAAGTAGAGTTACTAGTAAAAGGTTGTAGATAATGAAGCAACAAGTAGAAGGTTGTAGATAATGAAGCAACAAGTAGAGTTACTAGTAGAAGGTTGTAGATAATGAAACAACAAGTAGAGTTACTAGTAGAAGGTTGTAGATAATGAAGCAACAAGTAGAGTTACTAGTAGAAGGTTGTAGATAATGAAGCAACAAGTAGAAGGTTGTAGATAATGAAGCAACAAGTAGAGTTACTAGTAGAAGGTTGTAGATAATGAAGCAACAAGTAGAGTTACTAGTAGAAGGTTGTAGATAATGAAACAACAAGTAGAGTTACTAGTAGAAGGTTGTAGATAATGAAACAACAAGTAGAGTTACTAGTGGAAGGTTGTAGATAATGAAGCAACAAGTAGAGTTACTAGTAGAAGGTTGTAGATAATGAAGCAACAAGTAGAGTTACTAGTGGAAGGTTGTAGATAATGAAGCAACAAGTAGAGTTACTAGTAGAAGGTTGTAGATAATGAAGCAACAAGTAGAGTTACTAGTAGAAGGTTGTAGATAATGAAGCAACAAGTAGAGTTACTAGTAGAAGGTTGTAGATAATGAAGCAACAAGTAGAGTTACTAGTGGAAGGTTGTAGATAATGAAGCAACAAGTAGAGTTACTAGTAGAAGGTTGTAGATAATGAAGCAACAAGTAGAAGGTTGTAGATAATGAAGCAACAAGTAGAAGGTTGTAGATAATGAAGCAACAAGTAGAGTTACTAGTGGAAGGTTGTAGATAATGAAGCAACAAGTAGAGTTACTAGTAGAAGGTTGTAGATAATGAAACAACAAGTAGAGTTACTAGTAGAAGGTTGTAGATAATGAAGCAACAAGTAGAGTTACTAGTAGAAGGTTGTAGATAATGAAGCAACAAGTAGAGTTACTAGTGGAAGGTTGTAGATAATGAAGCAACAAGTAGAGTTACTAGTAGAAGGTTGTAGATAATGAAGCAACAAGTAGAAGGTTGTAGATAATGAAGCAACAAGTAGAAGGTTGTAGATAATGAAGCAACAAGTAGAGTTACTAGTAGAAGGTTGTAGATAATGAAGCAACAAGTAGAGTTACTAGTGGAAGGTTGTAGATAATGAAGCAACAAGTAGAGTTACTAGTAGAAGGTTGTAGATAATGAAGCAACAAGTAGAGTTACTAGTGGAAGGTTGTAGATAATGAAGCAACAAGTAGAGTTACTAGTAGAAGGTTGTAGATAATGAAGCAACAAGTAGAGTTACTAGTGGAAGGTTGTAGATAATGAAGCAACAAGTAGAGTTACTAGTGGAAGGTTGTAGATAATGAAGCAACAAGTAGAGTTACTAGTGGAAGGTTGTAGATAATGAAGCAACAAGTAGAGTTACTAGTAGAAGGTTGTAGATAATGAAGCAACAAGTAGAGTTACTAGTGGAAGGTTGTAGATAATGAAGCAACAAGTAGAGTTACTAGTGGAAGGTTGTAGATAATGAAGCAACAAGTAGAGTTACTAGTGGAAGGTTGTAGATAATGAAGCAACAAGTAGAGTTACTAGTGGAAGGTTGTAGATAATGAAGCAACAAGTAGAGTTACTAGTAGAAGGTTGTAGATAATGAAGCAACAAGTAGAAGGTTGTAGATAATGAAGCAACAAGTAGAGTTACTAGTAGAAGGTTGTAGATAATGAAGCAACAAGTAGAGTTACTAGTAGAAGGTTGTAGATAATGAAACAACAAGTAGAGTTACTAGTAGAAGGTTGTAGATAATGAAGCAACAAGTAGAGTTACTAGTAGAAGGTTGTAGATAATGAAGCAACAAGTAGAGTTACTAGTAGAAGGTTGTAGATAATGAAGCAACAAGTAGAGTTACTAGTGGAAGGTTGTAGATAATGAAGCAACAAGTAGAGTTACTAGTGGAAGGTTGTAGATAATGAAGCAACAAGTAGAGTTACTAGTGGAAGGTTGTAGATAATGAAGCAACAAGTAGAAGGTTGTAGATAATGAAGCAACAAGTAGAGTTACTAGTGGAAGGTTGTAGATAATGAAGCAACAAGTAGAGTTACTAGTGGAAGGTTGTAGATAATGAAGCAACAAGTAGAGTTACTAGTGGAAGGTTGTAGATAATGAAGCAACAAGTAGAGTTACTAGTGGAAGGTTGTAGAGGGTAAGGTTGGTGTTGTAGAAGTCTGGCCGGGATACCCCACCAAGCTAGGTAAGACACCCTGGGCGTGGGATGTGGTGTGTGGGCGTAGGGAAGTGTGGGCGTGGAGCACTACTAACGAATGTTGGGGGTGGAGGTGAAGTGTTGGCGCACAGTGGGGGAGATTGTGGGAGGAAGCTGGTAGGGAGGGAGGGAGAGAAGAGTAGCTAAACAGGACAGGAAACTGCTCTCTCTCCCTCTCTCTCTCTCTCTCTCTCTCTCTCTCTCTCTCTCTCTCTCTCTCTCTCTCTCTCTCTCTCTCTCTTTTACACAGGGTTTGACAAGGTTAGGTTAAGGATCCCTAGCTTTATTGACAAGTTATTTACAGGTTAAGGATCCCTAGCTTTATTGACAAGTTATTTACAGGTTAAGGATCCCTAGCTTTATTGACAAGCTATTTACAGGTTAAGGATCCCTAGCTTTATTGACAAGTTATTTACAGGTTAAGGATCCCTAGCTTTATTGACAAGTTATTTACAGGTTAAGGATCCCTAGCTTTATTGACAAGTTATTTACAGGTTAAGGATCCCTAGCTTTATTGACAAGTTATTTACAGGTTAAGGATCCCTAGCTTTATTGACAAGCTATTTACAGGTTAAGGATCCCTAGCTTTATTGACAAGCTATTTACAGGTTAAGGATCCCTAGCTTTATTGACAAGCTATTTACAGATTAAGGATCCCTAGCTTTATTGACGAGCTATTTACAGGTTAAGGATCCCTAGCTTTATTGACAAGCTATTTACAGATTAAGGATCCCTAGCTTTATTGACAAGTTATTTACAGGTTAAGGATCCCTAGCTTTATTGACAAGTTATTTACAGGTTAAGGATCCCTACCTTTATTGACAAGCTATTTACAGATTAAGGATCCCTAGCTTTATTGACGAGCTATTTACAGGTTAAGGATCCCTAGCTTTATTGGCAAGCTATTTACAGGTTAAGGATCCCTAGCTTTATTGACAAGCTATTTACAGGTTAAGGATCCCTAGCTTTATTGACAAGTTATTTACAGGTTAGGGATCCCTAGCTTTATTGACAAGTTATTTACAGGTTAAGGATCCCTAGCTTTATTGACAAGCTATTTACAGGTTAAGGATCCCTAGCTTTATTGACAAGTTATTTACAGGTTAAGGATCCCTAGCTTTATTGACAAGCTATTTACAGATTAAGGATCCCTAGCTTTATTGACGAGCTATTTACAGGTTAAGGATCCCTAGCTTTATTGGCAAGCTATTTACAGGTTAAGGATCCCTAGCTTTATTGACAAGCTATTTACAGGTTAAGGATCCCTAGCTTTATTGACAAGCTATTTACAGGTTAAGGATCCCTAGCTTTATTGACAAGCTATTTACAGGTTAAGGATCCCTAGCTTTATTGACAAGTTATTTACAGGTTAAGGATCCCTAGCTTTATTGACAGCTATTTACAGGTTAAGGATTCCTAGCTTTATTGACAAGCTATTTACAGGTTAAGGATCCCTAGCTTTATTGACAAGCTATTTACAAGTTAAGGATCCCTAGCTTTATTGACAAGCTATTTACAGGTTAAGGATTCCTAACTTTATTGACAAGCTATTTACAGGTTAAGGATCCCTAGCTTTATTGACAAGCTATTTACAGGTTAAGGATTCCTAACTTTATTGACAAGCTAAGAGGTGTTACCTACATCAGCTCATTTGAAAGCATTTTTATTGTTATGAGACATACAAGTAGGAAACAGGATGAAGTTGGAGCCATCTGTGGGCCAGCTGTGGGCCATCTGTGGGCCATCTGTGGGCCAGCTGTGGGCCATCTGTGGGCCAGCTGTGGGCCAACATTTTCATTTGATCAACTGACTTTATCTCGTTGACATCATTATGCTGTACGAATGTATTCCATACTCTCTCTCTCTCTCTTTCTCTCTCTCTCTCTCAAACACAGGAGTTGAACAAGTCTCTGCAACCCGGCCTAAGGTCCAGTTTCCCTGAATCATCAATCAGGTTGCTGGCACTCGGGTGAGACACTGACCTTGTCTCAACTTTACCAGGGAGTACAATGTAAATAAGTCACTGATTTTTTTTGGGTTGTCCTGAAGGGTAATTTACACTACGATAATTGCACTTATGTGTACCTGTACCTAAATAAACTTACGTATATAGTAGTGTTGATTTAATACCTGGGTGTTCCGGGGGTCAACGCCCCCTCGGCCCTGTCCCTGACCAGGCCTCCCGGTAGATCAGGGCATGATCAACCAGGTTGTCGCTGCTGGTCACACGCAGTCCAACTTATGAACCACAGCCCGGCTGATCAGGAACCGATTTTAAGGAACCTGTCCTGATCCCTCATTAAGACAGCCTGGGGTGTTGAACCCATCAGTAATCGATTTCTGGGGCCAGTCCCCAGTTAGTGGTGTGATCGACCATACTGTTGGTGGCAGCAACGGACAGTACAACGTACGCTGTTCACAATTACGAGAGAAGACAGCAGCATACAAACGGTCAATAACGATCACAATACCGTTGCTAAGTACCGTTATCTACCAATTCTGCGACACACAACACCTGGACTGTTCTTCTGTTACCTGTTTACCTGTTGATGGCCCCGGGATCAACGACCCTGGTTAACCAGTAAGGATGCTGCATCTCCTGGGAAATAGTTAACCAGTAAGGATCTTACAGCTGGGAAATAGTTAACCAGTAAGGATCTTACAGCTGGGAAATAGTTAACCATAACGATCTTACAGCTGGGAAATAGTTAACCATAACGATCTTACAGCTGGGAAATAGTTAACCATAACGATCTTACAGCTGGGAAATAGTTAACCATAACGATCTTACAGCTGGGAAATAGTTAACCATAACGATCTTACAGCAGGGAAATAGTTAACCATAACGATCTTACAGCTGGGAAATAGTTAACCATAACGATCTTACAGCTGGGAAATAGTTAACCATAACGATCTTACAGCAGGGAAATAGTTAACCATAACGATCTTACAGCTGGGAAATAGTTAACCATAACAATCTTACAGCTGGGAAATAGTTAACCATAACGATCTTACAGCTGGGAAATAGTTAACTATAACGATCTTACAGCTGGGAAATAGTTAACCATAACGATCTTACAGCTGGGAAATAGTTAACCATAACGATCTTACAGCTGGGAAATAGTTAACTATAACGATCTTACAGCTGGGAAATAGTTAACCATAACGATCTTACAGCTGGGAAATAGTTAACCATAACAATCTTACAGCTGGGAAATAGTTAACCATAACGATCTTACAGCTGGGAAATAGTTAACCATAACGATCTTCCAGGTGGGAAATAGTTAACCATAACGATCTTACAGCTGGGAAATAGTTAACCATAACGATCTTACAGCTGGGAAATAGTTAACCATAACGATCTTACAGCTGGGAAATAGTTAACCATAACGATCTTACAGCTGGGAAATAGTTAACCATAACGATCTTAAAGCTGGGAAATAGTTAACCATAACGATCTTACAGCTCCTGGGAAATAGTTAACCATAACGATCTTACAGCTGGGAAATAGTTAACCATAACGATCTTACAGCTGGGAAATAGTTAACAATAACGATCTTACAGCTGGGAAATACTTAACCATAACGATCTTACAGCTGGGAAATAGTTAACCATAACGATCTTACAGCTGGGAAATAGTTAACCATAACGATCTTACAGCTGGGAAATAGTTAACCATAACGATCTTACAGCTGGGAAATAGTTAACAATAACGATCTTACAGCTGGGAAATACTTAACCATAACGATCTTACAGCTGGGAAATAGTTAACCATAACGATCTTACAGCTGGGAAATAGTTAACCATAACGATCTTACAGCTGGGAAATAGTTAACCATAACGATCTTACAGCTGGGAAATAGTTAACAATAACGATCTTACAGCTGGGAAATACTTAACCATAACGATCTTACAGCTGGGAAATAGTTAACCATAACGATCTTACAGCTGGGAAATAGTTAACCATAACGATCTTACAGCTGGGAAATAGTTAACCATAACGATCTTACAGCTGGGAAATAGTTAACCATAACGATCTTACAGCTCCTGGGAAATCTATGTCTAACCAGATAATCAACCAGTACAGCCTCCAGCTCTTGTGCCGAGCCATTTCAGATTAGGCTACAGACTTCATTGCAGACTAGACTACAGGCTACACTGCAGACTAGACTACAGGCTACACTGCAGACTAGACTACAGGCTACACTGCAGACTAGACTACAGGCTACACTTCAGACTAGACTACAGGCTACACTGCAGACTAGACTACAGGCTACACTGCAGACTAGACTACAAGCTACACTGCAGACTAGACTACAGGCTACACTGCAGACTAGACTACAGGCTACACTGCAGACTGCACAAGCTACACTGCAGACTACTAGAGGCTACACTGCAGACTAGACTACAGGCTACACTGCAGACTAGACTACAGGCTACACTGCAGACTAGACTACAGGCTACACTGCAGACTAGACTACAGGCTACACTGCAGACTAGACTACAGGCTACACTGCAGACTAGACTACAGGCTACACTGCAGACTAGACTACAAGCTACACTGCAGACTAGACTACAGGCTACACTGCAGACTAGACTACAAGCTACACTGCAGACTAGACTACAGGCTACACTGCAGACTAGACTACAAGCTACACTGCAGACTAGACTACAGGCTACACTGCAGACTAGACTACAAGCTACACTGCAGACTAGACTACAGACACTAGACACTACAAGCTACACTGCACTAGACTACAGGCTACACTGCAGACTAGACTACAGGCTACACTGCAGACTAGACTACAGGCTACACTGCAGACTAGACTACAGGCTACACTGCAGACTAGACTACAGGCTACACTGCAGACTAGACTACAGGCTACACTGCAGACTAGACTACAGGCTACACTGCAGACTAGACTACAGGCTACGCTGCAGACTAGACTACAGGCTACACTGCAGACTAGACTACAAGCTACACTGCAGACTAGACTACAGGCTACACTGCAGACTAGACTACAGACTACACTGCAGACTAGACTACAGGCTACACTGCAGACTAGACTACAGACTACACTGCAGACTAGACTACAGGCTACACTGCAGACTAGACTACAGACTACACTGCAGACTAGACTACAGACTACACTGCAGACTAGACTACAGGCTACACTGCAGACTAGACTACAGGCTACACTGCAGACTAGACTACAGGCTACACTGCAGACTAGACTACAGGCTACACTGCAGACTAGACTACAGGCTACACTGCAGACTAGACTACAGGCTACACTGCAGACTAGACTACAGACTACACTGCAGACTAGACTACAGGCTACACTGCAGACTAGACTACAGGCTACACTGCAGACTAGACTACAGGCTACACTGCAGACTAGACTACAGACTACACTGCAGACTAGACTACAGGCTACACTGCAGACTAGACTACAGGCTACACTGCAGACTAGACTACAGGCTACACTGCAGACTCGACTACAGGCTACGCTGCACAAGCTACACTGCAGACTAGACTACAGGCTACACTGCAGACTAGACTACAGGCTACACTGCAGACTAGACTACAGGCTACGCTGCAGACTAGACTACAGGCTACGCTGCAGACTAGACTACAGGCTACGCTGCAGACTAGACTACAGGCTACACTGCAGACTAGACTACAAGCTACACTGCAGACTAGACTACAAGCTACACTGCAGACTAGACTACAGGCTACACTGCAGACTAGACTACAAGCTACACTGCAGACTA
Organism: Cherax quadricarinatus; assembly: GCF_038502225.1. Classification (NCBI taxonomy): domain Eukaryota; kingdom Metazoa; phylum Arthropoda; class Malacostraca; order Decapoda; family Parastacidae; genus Cherax; species Cherax quadricarinatus. Next base: position 1,984,220 of record NC_091386.1, read on the forward strand.
GACTACAAGCTACACTGCAGACTAGACTACAGGCTACACTGCAGACTAGACTACAGGCTACGCTGCAGACTAGACTACAGGCTACGCTGCAGACTAGACTACAGGCTACACTGCAGACTAGACTACAAGCTACACTGCAGACTAGACTACAGGCTACACTGCAGACTAGACTACAGGCTACACTGCAGACTAGACTACAGGCTACACTGCAGACTAGACTACAGGCTACACTTCAGACTAGACTACAGGCTACACTGCAGACTAGACTACAGGCTACACTGCAGACTAGACTACAGGCTACACTGCAGACTAGACTACAGGCTACACTGCAGACTAGACTACAGGCTACACTGCAGACTAGACTACAGGCTACACTGCAGACTAGACTACAGGCTACACTGCAGACTAGACTACAGGCTACACTGCAGACTAGACTACAGGCTACACTGCAGACTAGACAATTACAGTGTTGTTATACCTCATGTAAACGATTTCACTCTGATATACAGCCAGGTCATGGACGGAACGCGGGGGCGTTGGCCCCTGGAACCCCCCTTCAAGTGTACATCAATCCACAGACAATGTTGTAACACAAAGCGCCCTGTATGACATTTGAAAGGGACCAGGAGGTACAGACTCGGCAAACTTTGGAAAAATAACCATAGTTATTACAACCATTCCATAGCAAGAGATTTCGAAATGGCAGAAAATGGGAAGAAATGTCGAAAATAATATTCAACCATCTTGGAGTCTTGTGCAAGAATGGTATATAATACCGACAAGATGAAATTAAGACACATGTGCAACATCTGGGTATCTTTATTGTAGACGTTTCGCCATCCAGTGGCTTTATCAATACAAATTCCAGGACATAACTTGAAGACAGAAGATGAGGTAATCAGTCCCTCAACCTTGGAGTTGGTGCGAAGAGCACCGTAGTGGTGGAGATTCTGAAGCAGGATCTCCACGACTACGTTGTTCTTCGCACCTACTCCTAGGTTGAGGGACTGATTACCTTATCTTCTGTACATAGTTCTACTATCTTCAAGTTATGTCCTGGAATCTGTATTGATAAAGCCACTGGATGGCGAGACGTCTACAATGAAGATATCCAGATGTTGCACATGTGTCTTAATTTCATCTTGGAGCCTTGTTGCATCACTATACCTTCGAAGTTTCCAGAGTTTATCTACTATCTGAGCCCGGCCATGGGCCAGGCTCGTCTGGTGCTTGCCTGGTCAACCTGGCTCTTGCTGCTGGAGGCCCGCTGCCCTATATATCCATTACAGCCTGGTTGATCTGGCACCTGGTGAAGATACTTGTCCAGTTTCCTCTGGAAGGCTTCTACACTTGTTCCAGCAGTGTTTCTGATATCTTCTGGTAAGATGTTGAATAATCTGGGACCAAGAATGTTGATACAGTGTTCTCTTATTGTGCCCACCGCACCCCTGCTCCTCACTGGGTTTATGACAGTGTTACTACCATGACCACCACACACAAGTTGGTCATGACAGTGTTAGTACCATGTGTACCACATGTGTACATGTGGAAGCTAGGACCCGCCTTTAATACTGGTTCATAACTACCACCACCACCACCACATGTGGAAGCTAGGACCCGGCCTTAATACTGGCTCATAACTACCATCCAGAGGACAGCTAAGACATATATCCATCAAGTCACGAGACAGGCACACGGAAGCACATGGATTCTTCCTAAAAGAAGAAGTCACGATGTCCCAAGGACTTGACTCTGGACTCAAATTTGGATATTGGGGGAGGGGCGCAGTTCTGGCGTTGAAGCTGCTAAAACATTCACTGGACTTCTCAAGTAGTACCATACCAGTAACCAGTTACCAGTATCCTTACCCAATCCACGTTATCGAACCCAACGGGACAGACTCACTGCGCTTTTGGTACAGTGAAGTGAAACCAGCCAGACCAGTGAGACAGGGACGGATCAGGAAACGGTCGTTCCAACTCCAGATGTGAACATTAAAATGGTATAAAATACCGACAGGTTGTTAGGTAAGACACATATGCAACAGTTAGGTATCTTTATTATGAAACGTTTCGCCTACAGAGTAGGCTTCTTCAGTCAAGTACAGAAAAGTTGATAGAAGCAGAAGATACTTGAAGACGATGTAATCAGTCCATCACCCTTAAAGTTTTGAGGTGGTCAGTCCCTCAGTCTGGAGAAGAGCATTGTTCCGTTGTCTGAAACAATATGGAGAAGTGGCGCTATAAAAAGCTCCATCCTGTCACTTCTCCATATTGTTCCAGACTATGGAACAATGCTCTTCTCCAGACTGAGGGACTGACCACCTCAAAACTTTAAGGGTGATGGACTGATTACATCGTCTTCAAGTATCTTCTGCTTCTATCAACTTTTCTGTACTTGACTGAAGAAGCCTACTGTGTAGGCGAAACGTTTCATAATAAAGATACCTAACTGTTGCATATGTGTCTTACCTAACAACTCCAGATGTACTGGATGGAGAAGCAGCAGGAGCCCCGAAGTCTCAGATAAGACACAATGTTTCTCTACCTTAGATCGGGCAAGCCATCTGCAGGCAACAAATTCAAGTTGACAGGCAAAGGACACGACGACATCCAGTATTCTGCTATAATTCACCTCAAGAAGAAATATGGCCTGAAGATATGCCCCCCAAATCTGAAAGAATAGTTTATTCTCACTCCCCGAAACACAGAGTCCTGTGAGGTAGTGTAGGAGGTGAACGACCTCGAATTACCACTTAAAATTCACAGAGCGGGTAAGAAAGGGTGTATTAATGCGCTATCCGCCAGACATGACTCGATGCAATCCATAGTATTAAAAACATCCTGAAAGTTAAGCGGCTCTGAGCCAAGGACGACAACGTACATACGAGGGGGGGGTCGTGATCCATCAGACAGGAGCTCTCCCAGCTTAACTGGATCTCGGTTACTGGGGAAAATACCAGGTCAGGTACAACCTGAGGTACAACCACCTCAGGGCCCGATGTTAGGTTAAGAAAGTATGTGGCATCTGTAACAGGCGTCACCCCACCAAGAACTGCCTGGATAAACTGAAGGTGAAGCTACGGAACCTAGTTACTCAAGCTGTAGCAAGAATCATGCTTGGAACCTGAACTGCCTGGAGAGGCTCCGCCGTGTCAAGGCAACATAGAAAACTAAACCCGCCCGTGATATGGTTTGTTTGCAATCGTGTCATTACGATTTCGTGAGTCATATAAACATATACAACTGTTTGTCCATCCTCCAGCATGAAATAGAGCCCTTACCACTGAGCAGCAGCCTCGTCCAGAGGAGGCTACAGTAACAAGAAATCCAGGGCCACTTTCCCAGCTACAGCGAGGAAGGTACCTCAGGAAGCATCAGTGACGGGGTCGCGTCCTTGCTTAACCAGCTTACAATACTTCTCCTCAACCCCCCACCAGACAACGGCAGCCAGCAGCCTCCATGTTGCAGGAACACACTACAGCCCACACATCAACCCTAGCACCACAACATTCACCAGTTAGGAACACTGTGGTCCAGGAGAGCAGACCAGGAGGTCCAGGAGAGCAGATCAGGAGGTCCAGGAGAGCAGACCAGGACATCCTATATTACCTCCGAGCCATCAAATAATATGGACGATCACCTGCTTTATCGATATTACATAAGACTTGATACACTTAGAAGAAAACAGACACACATCCATAACTATTGTCAAGACCTTCGTGAACATATACATAACGAACAATAGTCTACGCGTTTATTCCAAAATTAACCGGACCACCCAACACAGGGCCCAGAGACAATGATGGCGGACGTGGTGGCCTCCTGTAGCACGTAAAATGCTTTGCAAGACCTGATCACAGCTACAGAACAGCTGAATTAGATCGACATCTCCTTAGAGATCCTCAGACGGTCATCTTAGGATTAAGACCCGTGTCAAGATGCAGTTCCTAACCAGTCAGAACTCTCACTACCACATGTGGAAGTTAGGACTCGCCCTTAGACTGGTTCATAACCACCACCACCACCACCACCAACCAACCAACCAACCACCACCACCACCACCACTACCAACCAACCACCACCACCACCACTAATGGTATTTCCTGGAGCTGGCACTTAAGTTATGCTTGATGGTGCAGTGTATAGAGCTGGCCTAGCACCCAAGGGTGTAGTGGCAGGCACCCCAGGGTGTAGTGGCAGGTGGCAGGCACACCAGGGTGCAGTGGCAGGCACCCCAGGGTGTAGTGGTAGGTGGCAGGCACAACAGGGTGCAGTGGCAGGCACCCCAGGGTGTAGTGGCAGGTGGCAGGCACACCAGGGTGCAGTGGCAGGCACCCCAGGGTGTAGTGGTAGGTGGCAGGCACACCAGGGTGCAGTGGCAGGCACACCAGGGTGCAGTGGCAGGTGGCAGGCACACCAGGGTGCAGTGGCAGGTGGCAGGCACACCAGGGTGCAGTGGCAGGCTTGCTGATAAGAATCAATACACACAGACAGAGATACACAAGGCAGCAGTACAGTCTACAGTAACCAGTGACTTCCACTGTTTGGCTTCTCACTCTTCCTTCATATCAATTACCGATGTTAAGAGGAAGGAGAGATGGAGAGGAGGGAGGGAGAGATGGAGAGGAGGGAGGGAGAGAGGGAGAGGAGGGAGGGAGGGAGAGGAAGGGATTGAAGAACAAAGGAAGGTAAATAAGGAGAGATAGAAGAAGGGAGGGAAAAAAGGGGACAGGGAGAAGACGGAGAGAGCAAAAAGGTAAACAGAAAAAGTGCTTATAAAATGGTATACCATACCGACATGTTGGTAAGACGTATGTACAGCAGTTAGGAATCTTTATAACAAAACAGTTTGGCCTACACAGTAGGTTTCTTCAGTCAAAAACAGAGACAGCAGCAGTAATGAAAATGTAATCAGTCCACCATCTTCATTACTACTCTTGCCTCTGCTGACTCGAATAAATAAAGGGGATGAAGATTGAGACACTTATGCAGCATATGGGAATCTTTATTCAGGAAACGTTTCGCCACACAGTGGCTTCATCAGTCCAATACAAAGAGGAAGGCGTAAGGAGAGGAGGAGAATGAGGTAATCAGGGGATGTAAATAACGTGCTGAAAATTTCCAGCCAAGACAGGACTCGCAGCAATGGTTTTAAGTTGGAAAAATTCAGATTCAGGAAGGATATAGGAAAGTACTGGTTTGGTAATAGAGTTGTGGATGAGTGGAACAAACTCCCGAGTACAGTTATAGAAGCTTAAACCTTCTGTAACTTTAAAAATAGCTTAGATAAATACATGAGTTGGTGTGGGTTGGACCTGACTAGCTTGTCCTACTAGGGCAGATGCTGTGCTCCTTCCTTAAGTGAATGTGGGTCAGCAGGCCACCAGCAGCAACAGCTTGATTGATAAGGCTAGCACCAGATAAGCCTGGCCCATGGCCGGGCTCTCAGAGTAAAAAAAAACTCGAAACTCATCAAAATATAAAGGTATAATGAAAGGAGCAGTTGAAGACATGGTCACAGGTGGTCGGGGCCCACCAGTAAACAATTCTGCACCTGTGTCTAAGTCATCAACCTGTCTGAAACATGTAGCACTGATTTAATAATACTTGTATGACACATGAACACCGTAGAACAGCGGTACAGATGATGTCTATCTCCTACAACTTATCTACTAACCTCTGCTTCAACTCTTATATACGACCTACTTCCACTAGCGGATCCCACCCACCTGTAGTAAAGCCTTCAACTGCTGCACGTCATTTGACTCCAGTATATAAGCATTCACGCTACTATCTGGACGGTCTGGAGTTTTGAGACTCTCTGGCCGCGGGTTCAAACCCCACCCGTGGTATGGTTTACTATGATGGGTACAGCAGCTACGGCAGCTGCGAAGGTTTCATTCCAGCAGAGCTGGAGTCACTATTACTTGGGAATTGCCATTAGAATTATTACACCATCAATTCAGCCAAGCACCTAAATTACTGGAAGTGCTTAAAGTCCCCTAGAACTGTACTCCTTAGAACATAGGCGAGAAAGATACATCATAATCTAAATATGGAAGATACTGGAGGATTGGTACCAAACCTGTACACTGAAATCACGAAGAGGATTGGTAGAGGGTGAAGGATACCTCCAGTAAAATGCAGGAGTGATAATTACACTAAGACAGAGAACTCAATAAGTGTTAAGGGACCACGACTCTTCAACACCCTCTCTTTATGCATACACATGATTACCAACACTTAGCTGTCTTCAAGAGAGAAGTCGACAGATTCCTCAAAGCAGTTCCTGATCAGCCAGGTTGTGATGCATACGTTGGACTACGGGCAGCAGGTACTGACTGCTTGATCAATCAGACTAGTAACCAGGAGACCTGGTCTGGAACCGGACCGCTGGGGCAGTAACCTCCGGAAGTGACTCCAGGTAAACTGCAAGTGTCTCAACACAGAATACCTCGGCTCAGTCTCTGACCAGACCTAGTGGTGAGTGTCACTGCTGGTCGCACGCTACCAACCACAGCCTGGCTGATCACCATTATAATAAACCAGCTACCAACACCAGTAGACCACAACCAGTAAGTCAAGACCAGGACCTGTAGACTAATGAACCTCAGACACGCACCTGCCTCCTCCACCTGCACCTTCTTAAGAACCAGGTGACAACGCCTTCACCTGCACCTTCTTAAGAACCACCTGGAGGTTACTCCGGGGATCAACGCCCCCGCGGCCCGGTCCATGACCAGGCCTCCCGATGGATCAGGGCCTGATCAACCAGGTTGTTACTACTGGCCGCACGCAGTCCAACGTACGAACCACAGCCCGGCTGATCTGGCACTGACTTTAGGTATCTGTCCAGCTCTCTCTTGAAGGCAGCCAGGGGTCTTGAAGGCAGCCAGGGGTCTTGAAGGCAGCGAGGGGTCTTGAAGGCAGCGAGGGGTCTTGAAGGTAGCCAGGGGTCTTGAAGGTAGCCAGGGGTCTTGAAGGTAGCCAGGGGTCTTGAAGGCAGCGAGGGGTCTTGAAGGTAGCCAGGGGTCTTGAAGGCAGCGAGGGGTCTTGAAGTTAGCCAGGGGTCTTGAAGGTAGCCAGGGGTCTTGAAGGTAGCCAGGGGTCTTGAAGGCAGCGAGGGGTCTTGAAGGCAGCCAGGGGTCTTGAAGGCAGCGAGGGGTCTTGAAGGTAGCCAGGGGTCTTGAAGGCAGCCAGGGGTCTTGAAAGCAGCGAGGGGTCTTGAAGGTAGCCAGAGGTCTTGAAGGCAGCCAGGGGTCTTGAAGGCAGCGAGGGGTCTTGAAGGTAGCCAGGGGTCTTGAAGGCAGCCAGGGGTCTTGAAGGCAGCCAGGGGTCTTGAAGGCAGCCAGGGGTCTTGAAGGTAGCCAGGGGTCTTGAAGGCAGCCAGGGGTCTTGAAAGCAGCCATGGGTCTTGAAGGCAGCCAGGGGTCTTGAAGGCAGCCAGGGGTCTTGAAGGCAGCCATGGGTCTTGAAGGCAGCCAGGGGTCTTCAAGGCAGCCATGGGTCTTGAAGGCAGCCAGGGGTCTTGAAGGCAGCCAGGGGTTTATTGGCAATTCCCCTAATGCTTGATGGGAGGCTGTTGAACAGTCTTGGGCCCCGGACACTTATGGTGTTTTCTCTTAGTGTACCAATGGCGCCCCTACTTTTTATTGGGGGCATTTTGCATCGCCTGCCAAGTCTTTACTTTCGTAGGGAGTGATTTCTGTGTGCAGATTTGGGACCATTCCTTCCAAGATTTTCCAAGTGTAGATTATGATATATCTCTCCCTCCTGCGTTCCAGTGAGTACAAGTGGCAACGCCTTCACCTGCACCTTCTTAAGAACCAGGTGGCAACGTCTTCACCTGCACCTTCTTAAGAACCAGGTGGCAACGCCTTCACCTGCACCTTCTTAAGAACCAAGTGACAACGTGTTCACCTGCACCTTCTTAAGAACCAAGTGACAACGTGTTCACCTGCACCTTCTTAAGAACCAAGTGACAACGTGTTCACCTGCACCTTCTTAAGAACCAAGTGACAACGTGTTCACCTGCACCTTCTTAAGAACCAGGTGACAACGTGTTCACCTGCACCTTCTTAAGAACCAGGTGACAACGTGTTCACCTACCTCCTCCTCCAACACGTTCCTACACCCACCACCACCTACTTACCTCCCACCCACCACCACCTACTTACCTTCCACATACCACCACCTACTTACCTTCCACCCACCACCACCTACTTACCTCCCACCACCACCACCTACTTACCTTCCACCCACCACCACCTACTTACCTTCCACCCACCACCACCTACTTACCTTCCACCCACCACCACCTACTTACCTTCCACCCACCACCACCTACTTACCTTCCACCCACCACCACCTACTTACCTTCCACCCACCACCACCTACTTACCTCCCACCCACCATCACCTACTTACCTTCCACCCACCATCACCTACTTACCTCCCACCCACCATCACCTACTTACCTCCCACCCACCACCACCTACTTACCTCCCACCCACCACCACCTACTTACCTCCCACCCACCACCACCTACTTACCTCCCACCCACCACCACCTACTTACCTCCCACCCACCATCAACTACTTACCTTCCACCCACCACCACCTACTTACCTCCCACCCACCACCACCTAATTACCTCCCACCCACCACCACCTACTTACCTTCCACCCACCACCACCTACTTACCTTCCACCCACCACCACCTACTTACCTCCCACCCACCACCACCTAATTACCTCCCACCCACCACCACCTACTTACCTCCCACCCACCACCACCTACTTACCTCCCACCCACCACCACCTACTTACCTTCCACCCACCACCACCTACTTACCTCCCACCCACCACCACCTACTTACCTTCCACCCACCACCACCTACTTACCTCCCACCCACCACCACCTACTTACCTCCCACCCACCACCACCTACTTACCTTCCACCCACCATCACCTACTTACCTCCCACCCACCACCACCTACTTACCTTCCACCCACCATCACCTACTTACCTCCCACCCACCACCACCTACTTACCTTCCATCCACCACCACCTACTTACCTCCCACCCACCACCACCTACTTACCTTCCACCCACCACCACCTACTTACCTCCCACCCACCACCACCTACTTACCTCCCACCCACCACCACCTACTTACCTTCCACCCACCATCACCTACTTACCTCCCACCCACCACCACCTACTTACCTTCCACCCACCATCACCTACTTACCTCCCACCCACCACCACCTACTTACCTTCCATCCACCACCACCTACTTACCTCCCACCCACCACCACCTACTTACCTTCCACCCACCACCACCTACTTACCTCCCACCCACCACCACCTACTTACCTCCCACCCACCACCACCTACTTACCTCCCACCCACCACCACCTACTTACCTCCCACCCACCACCACCTACTTACCTCCCACCCACCACCACCTACTTACCTCCCACCCACCACCACCTACTTACCTCCCACCCACCACCACCTACTTACCTCCCACCCACCACCACCTACTTACCTTCCACCCACCACCACCTACTTACCTTCCACCCACCACCACCTACTTACCTTCCACCCACCACCACCTACTTACCTCCCACCCACCACCACCTACTTACCTTCCACCCACCACAACCTACTTACCTTCCACCCACCACCACCTACTTACCTTCCACCCACCACAACCTACTTACCTTCCACCCACCACCACCTACTTACCTTCCACCCACCACCACCTACTTACCTTCCACCCACCAACACCTACTTACCTCCCACCCACCACCACCTACTTACCTCCCACCCACC
>NC_091386.1:1999059-2001559 GCF_038502225.1 Cherax quadricarinatus
TATAACCCACCACAGAACAGCAGGAGGCCAAGGCAAGAGTACGACGAGAGCAATAGAGCGATGGTTGACACACTGGCTAGAGTGGCCAGAAGAGCTCATGCATGCAGGGCAAAGCTCCTGATCATGGGTGACTTTAACCACAAGGAGATAGATTGGGAGAACTTGGACCCACATGGGGGCCAAGATACTTGGAGGGCTAAGATGATGGAGGTGGTACTGGAGAACTTCATGTACCAACACGTAAGGGACACTACAAGAGAGAGAGGAGAGGATGAACCAGCAAGGCTGGACTTAGTATTCACCTTCAGTAGTGCAGATATCGAGGACATCACATATGAAAGACCCCTTGGGGCCAGTGACCATGTGGTTGTAAGCTTCGAATACACAGTAGAGCTACAAGTGGAGGGAGAAGCAGGAAGGCCAGGACGAATGAAGCCAAACTACAAGAAAGGGGACTACACAGGAATGAGGAACTACCTGAACGGGGTTCAGTGGGACAGAGAACTGGCAGGGAAACCAGTTAATGAGATGATGGAATATGTAGCAATAAAATGCAAGGAGGCTGAGGAGAGGTTTGTACCCAAGGGTAACAGGAGTAATGAAAAAGCCAGGATGAGCCCATGGTTTACCCAAAGGTGCAGGGAGGCAAAAACCAAGTGTGCTAGGGAATGGAAGAAATATAGAAGGCAAAGGACCCAGGAGAATAAGGAGAACAGTCGTAGAGCCAGAAATGAATATGCACAGATAAGAAGGGAGGCCCAAAGACAATATGAAAATGACATAGCAGCGAAAGCCAAATCTGACCCGAAACTGTTGTACAGCCACATCAGGAGGAAAACAACAGTCAAGGACCAGGTAATCAGGCTAAGGAAGGAAGGAGGAGAGACAACAGGAAATGACCGGGAAGTATGTGAAGAACTCAACAAGAGATTCAAAGAAGTGTTCACAGAGGAGACAGAAGGGACTCCAGAAAGACGGAGAGGTGGGGCACACCACCAAGTGCTGGACACAGTGCACACAACCGAGGAAGAAGTGAAGAGGCTTCTGAGTGAGCTAGATACCTCAAAGGCAATGGGGCCAGATAACATCTCCCCATGGGTATTGAGAGAGGGAGCAGAGGCGCTATGTGTACCCCTAACAACAATATTCAATACATCTATCGAAACAGGGAGATTGCCTGAGGCATGGAAGACAGAAAATGTAGTCCCAATCTTTAAAAAAGGAGACAGACATGAAGCATTAAACTACAGACCAGTGTCACTGACATGTATAGTATGCAAAATCATGGAGAAGATTATCAGGAGAAGAGTGGTGGAACACCTAGAAAGGAATGATCTCATCAACAGCAGCCAGCATGGTTTCAGGGACGGGAAATCCTGTGTCACAAACCTACTGGAGTTCTATGACATGGTGACAGCAGTAAGACAAGAGAGAGAGGGGTGGGTGGATTGCATTTTCTTGGACTGCAAGAAGGCGTTTGACACAGTTCCACACAAGAGATTGGTGCAAAAACTGGAGGACCAAGCAGGGATAACAGGGAAGGCACTACAATGGATCAGGGAATACTTGTCAGGAAGACAGCAGCGAGTCATGGTACGTGGCGAGGTGTCAGAGTGGGCACCTGTGACCAGCGGGGTCCCGCAGGGGTCAGTCCTAGGACCAGTGCTGTTTCTGGTATTTGTGAACGACATGACGGAAGGAATAGACTCTGAGGTGTCCCTGTTTGCAGATGACGTGAAGTTGATGAGAAGAATACACTCGATCGAAGACCAGGCAGAACTACAAAGGGATCTGGACAGGCTGCAGAACTGGTCCAGCAATTGGCTCCTGGAGTTCAATCCCACCAAGTGCAAAGTCATGAAGATTGGGGAAGGGCAAAGAAGGCCGCAGACGGAGTACAGTCTAGGGGGTCAGAGACTACAAACCTCACTCAAGGAAAAAGATCTTGGGGTGAGTATAACACCAGGCACATCTCCTGAAGCGCACATCAACCAAATAACTGCTGCAGCATATGGGCGCCTAGCAAACCTCAGAACAGCATTCCGACATCTTAATAAGGAATCGTTCAGGACCCTGTACACCGTATACGTTAGGCCCATATTGGAGTATGCGGCACCAGTTTGGAACCCACACCTAGCCAAGCACGTAAAGAAACTAGAGAAAGTGCAAAGGTTTGCAACAAGACTAGTCCCAGAGCTAAGAGGTATGTCCTACGAGGAGAGGTTAAGGGAAATCAACCTGACGACACTGGAGGACAGGAGAGATAGGGGGGACATGATAACGACATACAAAATACTGAGAGGAATTGACAAGGTGGACAAAAACAGGATGTTCCAGAGATTGGACACAGTAACAAGGGGACACAGTTGGAAGCTAAAGACACAGATGAATCACAGGGATGTTAGGAAGTATTTCTTCAGCCACAGAGTAGTCAGTAAGTGGAATAGTTTGGGAAGCGATGTAGTGGAGGCAGGATCCATACATAGCTTTAAGCAGAGGT